>NC_140003.1:24949217-24991925 GCF_964263955.1 Coregonus lavaretus
CATGTACAGCAATGCTAAGCAGTCTGAGATACAATGACATTGATATTACCTTGATATAACCATACATATGACATAGATAACACCCTACCTGATAGGCCACCATGGAATGTTCTTGAAGCGCCTCAGGTGCTGCCTCACAGCTACAGTCCAACTCTGTCCACTCATTGCATACTAGATAGACAGTGGTTAGGTCCATACCTACAGTCCTAATGTGTAATAACATCACTGTATAACACTGTTATAACGATTGAATCACAGTCTGCATAACTGACATAAACAGATTGTAGCAGACCAGGTCATAATATAAAGAAAGCTATAATAATTATGACTTAGAAAAAGTATAGTGTATCTGACACTTACTAATCTTGGAAGGAACCCAGAAGAAAATCTTGCATGCATGCTGGCCAGCTATGTTAACAGTCTGTCAACAGAGACTAGTCACTTACCAACATTATACCTCCAGAAGTCCCTGAGCGAGTGGCTCTCCCTCCCTCCCAACACAAAGACACTGCCCCCGTAGGAGCAGCAGGCGTGCTTGTAGCGGTTACATGGTGCAGGGCCACTCTGAGGCAGTACGGTCCACAGGCTGGGGCTGCTACTGCTCCTCCGGCTCATACTAGGGAATCCTCAATCTCGGCTGTCATTGGGGTGCTATTCTCCTCAGGAAAAACCACTGACGACTGCATGGTGAAGAACAGGGCACAGCAACACTAGTTGTCAACCACTAACCACTACGGGTGTCATTTGACTGTTCTCCTCATTTGTTGTCTTTGGAAAGAGATTAAATGCACACAGTGAATAAAGCTTTAACCAAAACAGTCAGTGTGAATTCGAATTCCTCTGCAGTTGCAAGTTTAAAAAAAATCTATGAACTATTATCCTCAGGAAAAACTGACAGTGAGGTTTGTGATGTCATTCTTGTCTCTGAGGGGAATGGACAAGTTCCCTGGATTATGAATGGCTTCTCTGTCCCCAGGTGTGACACCTGATATAACAGACAATGCACTGCAATCCCAACCACCCCAGGCAACACCATAGGTCAGGACACAAAGTCGGCCACCACCACACTCCATTATGTTGCCAACATATGGCAGACAGTCCTACACAGACACAGTTGCCATGACAGCATTTGTTGTTGCTGCTGAAGTATGCTTATGTGCTCATCTGACACCCTCTATAGGCAGAGCACCTGACTCTGAGTAAACTACAGAGCTCCTGACTCTGTGGGCAATTCAGTGGGAAACCCCTCCCTTTGCAGGCAACATATTCATTATTATAACTCCTCACACTCTTATGACTATATAATAGCCTGAGCCTATATCTGTTATGTTGTCTTGCCAACTTTGTCAGGCCAAACATAGACAGCACAATTACATCTGGGACCAGGCTAACTGTATAAAAGTACTTCTTCATATAATCAGAACAGTCAGCTACATACCCAAAAAGAGACATTTGTATTAGTACTTTGTATGGTTTTTGTGTATTTATAATACATTTGTATATTAATTTGTGGTGCGTGCATATGTATTCACCCCCTTTGCTATGAAGCCCCTAAATTAGATCTGGTGTAACCAATTACCTTCAGAAGTCACATAATTAGTTAAATAAAGTCCACCTGTGTGCAATCTAAGTGTCAAAACATCTGCAACACCACTAAGCAAGGGGCACCACCAAGCAAGCGGCACCATGAAGACCAAGGAGCTCTCCAAACAGGTCAGGGACAAAGTTCTGGAGAAGTACAGATCAGGGTTCGGTTATAAAAAAAATATCAGAAACTTTGAACATCCCACGGAGCACCATTAAATCCATTATAAAAAAATTGAAAGAATATGGCACCACAAAAAACCATAACTCACGGACCAGGCAAGGAGGGCATTAATCAGAGAGGCAACAAAGAGACCAAAGATAACGCTGAAGGAGCTGCAAAGCTCCACAGCGGAGATTGGAGTATCTGTCCATAGGACCACTTTAAGCCGTACACTCCACAGAGCTGGGCTTTATGGAAGAGTGGCCAGAAAAAAGCCATTGCTTAAAGAAAAAAATACGCAAACAAGTTTGGTGTTCGCTAAAAGGCATGTGGGAGACTCCTCAAACATATGGAAGAAGGTACTCTGGTCAAATGAGACAAAAATTGAGCTTTTTGGCCATCAAGGAAAACGCTATGTCTGGCGCAAACCCAACATCACCCCGAGAACACCATCCCCACAGTGAAGCATGGTAGTGGCAGCATCATGCTGTGTGGATGTTTTTCATCGGCAGGGACTGGGAAACTGGTCAGAATTGACGGAATGATGGATGGCGCTAAATACAGGGAAATTCTTGAGGGAAACCTGTTTCAGTCTTCCAGAGATTTGAGACTGGGACGGAGGTTCACCTTCCAGCAGGACAATGACCCTAAACGTACTGCTAAAGCAACACTCTAGTGGTTTAAGGGGAAACATTTAAATGTCTTGGAATGGCCTAGTCAAAGCCCAGACCTCAATCCAATTGAGAATCTGTGGTATGACTTATAGATTGCTGTACACCAGCAGAACCCATCCAACTTAAAGGAGCTGGAGCAGTTTTGCCTTGAAGAATGGGCAAAAATCCCAGTGGCTACATTTACATTTACATTTTACATTAGATGTGCCAAACTCATAGAGACATACCCCAAGAGACTTGCAGCTGTAATTGCTGCAAAAGGGTGAATAGTTATGCACACACAAGTTTTCTGTTTTTTTTTTTGTCTTATTTCTTGTTTGTTTCACACAAAAAAATAAAGTGGTAGGCATGTTGTGTAAATCAAATGATACAAACCCCCAAAACATCCATTTTAATTCCAGGTTGTAAGTCAACAAAATAGAAAAAATGCCTATGGAGGTGAATACTTTTGCAAGCCACTGTAACCAAACATTCTTTGTGACAAAACCATCAGAAGAGTTGAAAATGTGACGGAATCCCATTTACATTTTATTTCTTATTTAGTACATGGGAATGTAACTTTTTATGCAGATTTTAGAATATTCGCATGAAAATCTGTCACCAATTGGATGCAAACCTAGCTACAATGTGTGGGCATAGCCAGGCGTTGCAATTGGAGGATGCATTTTATGCATATTCTATAATGATATTCAATAGGCTACAAACTTTGAGAAATGATGATTGGGCACTCCTGCACCTAAAAAAATTGACTACACCACTGGTCCCCTGCCCAATTTCATTGTGGGGGTCAACAAGCAACTCCTCTACTTCTACATTTTGAAAACAGTTTGCAACATACAGTAAGTGGAAGGCTACGTGGAAGTCCGCCCAACCCCTTCAACGTTTTTTTGGGGGGATTTTTTTTTTTTAGGAAACATAACTAACTTCCTGCATTTCTACACATTTTGCAACGGGGCAGAGAAAAATGTGCTGTTTAAAAGTAACTGTCCAGTGAAAGTCTCACTTACATATTATGTTAACTCATACCCAAATAATGTTGTTGACTCATCCTATACTCATATTTGTGTCCAAAGCATAAATTGGAGGAAAAAAAAAAACTTCCAAAACTTGTATACCAAACAGACCGTTTAAAAAATGCTTGGTATTTCCTCATAGAGGATGACGTGGATGAGCTGGCCAATCAGCGGTCTACTTGCATTAATATTTTTATGACCGGTATGCGTCCACACCATTCCATTGTTGGGATACGCCCACACCATTCCAACACAGAAAATATGCTTTTTAAAGGTCATGAACAGTCAAAATCTTTCATGAAATTTGATGATATTTGAAGGAAACCAGATCAAAGTATGATGGCCAAAGTATGCGTTGCATCGTGCTAAGAACAGCCCTTAGCCGTGGTATATTGGCCATATAGCACAAACCCCAGAGGTGCCTTATTGCTATTATAAACTGGTTACCAACGTAATTAGAACAGTAAAAATGAATTATTTGTCATACCCGTGGTCAATGATCTGATATACCACGGCTGGTCTGCTGCTGCTCCAGTTTCAACTGTTCTGCCTGCGGCTATGGAACCCTGACCCGTTCACCGGACGTACTACCTTGTCCCGGACCTGCTGTTTTTGACTCTCTCTCTCTACCGCACCAGCTGTCTCGATCTCTGAATGCTTGGCTATGAAAAGCCAACTGACATGTACTCCTGAGGTACTGACCTGTTGCACCCTCTACAATCACTGTGATTATAATTTGACCTTGCTAGTCATCTATGAACATTTGAACATCTTGAAGAACAATCTGGCCTTAATGGCCATGTACTCTTATAATCTCCACCCGGCACAGCCAGAAGAGGACTGGCCACCCCTCAGAGTCTGGTTCCTCCCTAGGTTTCTTCCTAGGTTCCTGCCTTTCCGGGGAGTTTTTCCTAGCCACCGTGCTTCTACATCTGCATTGCATGCTGTTTGGGGTTTTAGGTTGGGTTTCTGTATAGCACTTTGTGACATCTGCTGATATAAAAAGGGCTTTAAATTTGATTGACATACTGTACCACACCAACAAATGCTGAAGAACATACGCACATCCAGGTACTTTCCGCAGATGCTGGAGTTGTAGGCAAACTCATGGAAAACAGAAAGGAAAACGCTGCACACCGCTGCTCACGCTCCCAGGTGATTTTATTTATAACAACGTTTCGACCCTAAGGTTTTCATCAGGCATCGATATCCCAGGTGGGGGTGGAAGGTCCTGTGCAGCGTTTTCCTTTCTGTTTTCGATATACCACACCCCCTCTGGCCATATTGCTTAAATATATAATTGATGAAGTTTCAATGTTGTTTGAGTTGCTTTGTGTATCACCAAATTTGCTTGAGATCATTGATACTGCAACACTGCTCACTGCATTCAAGTTGCTTTACATAGGCATTTCAAAGAGCTGTCAGTCAAGGCGAACTCATTAATATTATCTCCCCACCCACTCAGCCTGTCTTTTCAAACTTCCTGGTAGTTGCCATGAGAGAAAAATACTTTTCAGGATGACTGTTCAGGACCTTTAACATACTTAATGACCATTTTTTTTGGGAAGGAAAACTATTTCACTCATATCGTAATTAATTCTAGGTCATATTTTATAGAAATATGGAAACACTGGACAGTTACTTTAGAAGGTCGACTTTGGGCAAAACCCCAAAATAACTGCTTTAAACTGTATAACTGATAAATGGACCATCATATCAGGTCATTTAATGGTTACATTTTTGGGGGGAATAAGATATTTGGCTACTGCAGTGCCATTGCTTACCGATCTCTGCAGCTTCTGTCCAAAAACAAATCCTGTGAAATGACATCAACACAAACTGGAGGAGTTACTGGCTAGCTACAAGTGGCTATCTTAGCTAATGAACTAGCTAGGTCGGTCACAGCCTTCATGACCAGATTGACACATCGATGAACCACCAAAGGCACAACTAAGTTCTGTTTGAAAATTGAGACCGTTTTTCGTGCCCAACGTCGACCGTTAAAGCTCATTTCCTGCAATTCTACACATTTTGCCATTGCTTATGACATGTTCATATGCTATCTGGGGGGCCCCCAACCTCAAGGTTGTTTTTGTGTTCTAAAAATAAAGTAGGTAATTGGGAGCATTACCTACCTTCTTGAATTAAGAATGTAGATATTTTCAAATATTTTCATGCCTGTGTGAAGGCCTACCCTATGTGAACAGGAAATTATAGTTAATTCCTTCACTGATATTCTATTCTATTCTTCTATCTGAACTGTTTTCAAGTGATTTTCTGAAGGCTTCCATTTCTCAGTTCCATCGACTAGCCTACCCTGATTCGAAAGGTTTGGATTAAGAAAGGTGCATTGCAATGTTATTACAAACTACAAAGCACAAACTATTATTACATTGTTATTACGAAATCGAAGGACTGGTTAGATCACGGAAAAATACAAGTTTGGAGGAGAACGTCGAGGAGGGGGCAAGTGACCATTATTTCAGCTCTCAGCGCCCGCTATTTCGGCACTATGCACATGTTTCTTACCACATTCTTCCTACTGACTTTACAGGCAACTACAACCTAGTCAGTAAAATTAAAACTACGCCTACATCTCAAGATGTAGCCTAGGATACTTATTCTACACATCTCCTTTGCCTAGGCTACTACATTAAATTAAGTATATTTTCCAGAAGAGAAACGCACAAGTGACAAAAGTTTAGCAACAATGTGAGCACGGGTCACTGGCCATAAACGTTTCACTGTGTAAGATAAGATCAAGAGACGATTTGCAATTTCTTACTCAATTAGAATAATTGTTGCTTTCATTGTGGCAATATATCATTATAAAACCCTCACGAAAAATAAACCAAAACCACTATTTCAATAGCAAATAAAAACGTAATGTCTTCTATTTTCCTTTTAGGCTACATAGCCTACACAGCCAAAGCTGAACTCACTTATTGCATCGTTGAATAGCCTATACATTGAGAGTTTAAATTTACATCATAGAAGACTAAATTACCTGTCAGATATCCGATATCTCACCCGTTCATGTGATCATCCAGGCTTTGAAGAGCATTTCAGAAGGAGGGGCATATTGTGGTTTGAGCAGGAAGTGTGGCTGTTTCTCTGTGTTGAAAAATGAGAAACCCCCAACACTGGAGAAAGCACGTGATAGTAGACTACTATTTTCACTTACATATTTTAGTCAAATGTAAATGTTTGCCTGTCAGTGTAATATGCATGTCCACTTTATTACTATAGGCTACTATGACATAATAAGCATTTTGTCACGTATGCCACTAGTACATCACTAATCCATTGTCATTAAAATTGCAAAGCATAACATGCCCATATTATGCCAACACTGGAAAAACATTATTTTACTGTATATTACAGTGAACTTTGAGCTAACATAATTCAGTAAAAGTGGATGCATAAAATGCCCATATTATGTTACCTCAAAATTCACTGTAATATACAGAAAATTAATGTTTTTCCTATATTTTAGCTGGCATAATATGGTCATGTTATGCTTTGCAATGTTAATGACAATGGATTAGTGATGTACTAGTGGCAGAAGTTAGAAAATGTTTACCAACCAATTTTACTAAAAAGGTCACTGTAATATAGAATAACCAGTTATATTAACCCATATTTTAAGTTGGCATAATATGGACATCGTATGGTAAACAATGGTCATCACACTGGATTAATGACATATAAAAAAATAAACACATATCAAGCTCACCTATACTGAAAAAATGAAACATGGGACCAACACTTTACATTGCGTTAATATTTTTGTTCATGACCGTAAACACATCTTGCTTTTACAATAGAACATTTCCTAAACAGCACCACCATTAGGCTACTGCAGCCTCTGCTGCCTCACTCTAGCGTGATATCAAGGTAACTTTTGATAAGTCGCGAAAATGAAATAATCGATTTGGTATAATTTTGATAATGGAAGATTTAATAAGTGTCCTTCAAACTGTTAGCTTGGGACGATTTGTAGCTATCGTCTCTACAGTGAGGGAAAAAAAGTATTTGATCCCCTGCTGATTTTGTACGTTTTCCCACTGACAAAGAAATGATCAGTCTATAATTTTAATGGTAGGTTTATTTGAACAGTGAGAGACAGAATAACAACAACAGAATCCAGAAAAATGAATGTCAAAAATGCATTTGCATTTTAATGAGGGAAATAAGTATTTGACCCCCTCTCAATCAGAAAGATTTCTGTCTCACAGGTGTCTTTTATACAGGTAACGAGCTGAGATTAGGAGCATACTCTTAAAGGGAGTGCTCCTAATCTCAGCTTGTTACCTGTATAAAAGACACCTGTCCACAGAAGCAATCAATCAATCAGATTCCAAACTCTCCACCATGGCTAAGACCAAGGAGCTCTCCAAGGATGTCAGGAACAAGATTGTAGACCTACACAAGGCTGGAATGGGCTACAAGACCAATCACCAAGCAGCTTGGTGAGAAGGTGACAACAGTTGGTGCGATAATTCGCAAATGGAAGAAACACAAAATACCTGTCAATCTCCCTCGGCCTGGGGCTCCATGCAAGATCTCACCTCGTGGAGTTGCAATTATCATGAGAACGGTGAGGAATCATCCCAGAACTACACGGGAGGATCTTGTCAATGATCTCAAGGCAGCTGGGACCATAGTCACCAACAAAAACAATTGGTAACACACTACGCTGTGAAGGACTGAAGTCCTACAGCGCCCGCAAGGTCCCCCTGCTCAAGAAAGTACATATACATGCCCGTCTGAAGTTTGCCAATGAACATCTGAATGATTCAGAGGAGAACTGGGTGAAAGTGTTGTGGTCAGATGAGACCAAAATGGAGCTCATTGGCATTAACTCAACTCGTCGTGTTTGGAGGAGGAGGAATGCTGCCTATGACCCCAAGAACACCATCACCACCGTCAATCATGGAGTTGGAAACATTATGCTTTGGGGGTGTTTTTCTGCTAAGGGGACAGGACAACTTTACCGCATCAAAGGGACGATGGACGGGGCCATGTACCGTCAAATCTTGGTTGAGAACCTCCTTCCCTCAGCCAGGGCATTGAAAATGGGTCGTGGATGGGTATTCCAGCATGACAATGACCCAAAACACACGGCCAAGGCAACAAAGGAGTAGCTCAAGAAGAAGTACATTAAGGTCCTGGAGTGGCCTAGCCAGTCTCCAGACCTTAATCCCATAGAAAATCTGTGGAGGGAGCTGAAGGTTCGAGTTGCCAAACGTCAGCCTCGAAACCTTAATGACTTGGAGAAGATCTGCAAAGAGGAGTGGGACAAAATCCCTCCTGAGATGTGTACAAACCTGGTGGCCAACTACAAGAAACGTCTGACCTCTGTGATTGCAAACAAGGGTTTTGCCACCAAGTACATTTACATTTCATTCATTTAGCAGACGCTCTTATCCAGAGCGACTTACAGTTAGTGAGTGCATACATTATTTTTTTTTTATACTGGAATCGAACCCACAACCCTGGCGTTGCAAATGCCATGCTCTACCAACTGAGGTACATCCCTGCCGGCCATTCCCTCCCCTACCCTGGACGACGCTGGGCCAATTGTGCGCCGCCCCATGGGTCTCCCGGTCGCGGCCGGCTACGACAGAGCCTGGATTCGAACCAGGATCTCTAGTGGCACTGCGCCACTCGGGATAGGCCTAAATAATGTTGTATCATAGGGACACCTGTTGATAAGAATAAACAGAATAGAACAGAATATGTACACTGCATATATAAAACCTTAAGAACACCTGCTCTTTCCATGACAGACTAACCAGGTGAATCCAGGTGAACACTATGATCCCTTATTGATGTCACTTGTTAAATCCACTTCAATCAGTGTAGATCAGGGGTGTCAAACGTACGGCCCGCGGGCCGGATCAGGCCCGCAAACGGGTTTAATCCGGTCCGCGAGATGATTTTGAAAAAATTAAAAAATTAAAAAATTAAAATAATAATTGGTAAAGTATAAAAATGCGCTGCAATTTTTCAATAAAATAAACTGCTGTTCCAATTGCGTCCACTGGATGGCGCAATAGCAATTGTGTTAAGCAAGCAAACTGTTTATACCGGGGCAGAGCAAGTAGGTCAAGCACGTGCAGCCAATGAGCTACTTTGTTTTGCCCGCAATATTTATTACGGCTTCTACTTTTAACATTATGTGCTTTGGCACCCTCATTGCCCCAATATCTCTGTCAAAAAAGAGAAAAGTGGACGCAGAGTGCAGAGTGTTCCAAGAAAAATGGTCATCCTATTTAATCACGGAATTGAATGGGAAAGCTGTATGTTTGGTGTGTTCAGAGCATGTTGCAGTACTGAAAGAATATAACCTTCGTCGCCACTATGTGAGTCTTCATGCCGACAAATATGACAACTTTCAAGGACAGCGGAGATGAGAGAAGGTGAATGAACTGTTGGCGGGTCTGAAGAAACAGCAGTCTGTGTTTACTCACAGCCGAGACATCAGTGACGCTGCAGTGAAAGCTAGCTACCTCATTGCTAATGAAATCGCAGTGGCTTCAAAACCATTTAGTGAGGGTGAATTTGTAAAAACATGCATGATGAAGGCAGCGGAGATTGTGTGCCCTGAAAATCGGCAGGCTTTTGCAAATATCAGCCTGACAAGAAACACAGTTGCAGACAGGATTTCCGATCTTTCAGTGGATTTGGACAGCCAGTTGAAGCAAAAAGTAAAGTCATTTATTGCGTTTTCGGTTGCAATTGATGAAAGCACGGACATTACAGATGTTGCACAACTGGCCATTTTTTCATCCGCGGAGTTGATGACACATTGACCGTCACTGAGGAGTTCGTGGAGTTGGTGCCGATGACAGATACAACGACAGCAGCTGATATTTTTACCGCACTCGTCGGCGTGCTGGACAGGGTCGGAGTGGACTGGTCCCGCGCTGTCAGCCTGGCTACAGATGATGCGCCCTCAATGATCAGGAAAAAAGCAGGAGTTGTGACAAAGTTCAGAGAGAAAGTGCAATCTGCAAATGGAGGACGTGATTTTTGGACTTTTCACTGTATTTTGCACCAGGAGGCTTTGTGTTGCAAGTCATTAAAGATGGATAACGTCATGAAGGTGGTCATCCAAACTGTTAATTTCATCCGATCCAGAAGCCTGAATCACCGTCAGTTTGACAGCCTTCTCAGAGAGAAAGACCACATCTATGGCCTGCCATACCACACTGAGGTAAGATGGTTAAGCCGAGGTGCTGTGCTGAGGCGTTTCTTTGATTTACGAGAAGAAATTGAACAGTTCATGGAAGAAAAGGGCAAACCAGTGTTAGAATTTCATTCCGCAGAATGGATGCCGGACCTTGCATTTATGGTGGATGTTACAGAGCACCTGAATAACTTGAACAAACAGCTGCAAGGGCGCAACAAAGTTGTCACGCAGTATTATGACAGCATACGTTCTTTCAAGTTGAAGCTGTCATTGTGGGAGACGCAACTTGCCGGTGGTGATGCAGCTCACTTCCCCTGTCTGAAAAATGTGTGCGCGACCCAACATGTGGCAGACATGAAGCGGTTCAAAGATAAAATAACGGGACTGTTACGGGAGTTTGAGCAACGCTTTCAGATTTATATTTATATGTTTTTATGTTGATGTGCTATTGTTTTTAATTGATTTTATTTTATTTGTATATTTAACCTATTCTTGACTCTGTGGTTCTTGCACTTGTTTGGGGAACAGGATTTCATTATTTTTATCTACATTTCTGCCTGAGAAATGACACCCTGATATAGTTCTGTGATCTGTGATATACTTCTGTGAATCACTGAGGCATTGTGTGTTTGTGTGTTCTTTGTCCTCAGAACTTTCAAATAACTTGAGGTGTTTTATGATTAATAGTGATGTTGTGCTTTTGGACACTGTCCTCAGGCTCCAGCTTTATGTTTATATGTTTTTATGTTGATGTGCTATTGTTTTTAATTGATTTTATTTTATTTGTATATTTAACCTATTCTTGACTCTGTGGTTCTTGCACTTGTTTGAGGAACAGGATTTCATTATTTGTATCTACATTTCTGCCTGAGAAATGACACCCTGATATAGTTCTGTGATCTGTGAAACAGTTCTGTTAATCACTGAGGCATTGTGTGTTTGTGTGTTCTTTTTCTTTAGAATTTTCAAATAAACTTGACGTGTTTTATGATTAATAGTGATGTTGTGCTTGTACTATTTTGGACACACTGTCCTCAGGCTCCAGCTTTATGTTGTATGTTGATCGTATTAAAACAAAGAAAACAATCTGAAGTTGTTGTTTTTAAGTTATATATACCATGATTTTTCCGGTCCGGCCCACTTGGGAATAGATTTTCCTCCATGTGGCCCCTGAGCTAAAATGAGTTTGACACCCCTGGTGTAGATGAAGGGGAGGAGACAGGTTAAGTACTAAGTCATGTTTTGCAGTGGGGTCAAATACTTATTTCCCTCACTGTATCTGTGCATGACAGTGCAGCAGACTCAGTTCCCCTACCAGAAAACACGTTATACCGTAAAGTGATGTGCATTCACGCACAAATGCAGATGTCTTGACCTCGTTTGCGAGTGTCGGCTCACTTGATCGCAGCCTCAATATGTCGGGGCATGGACTCTACATGTTGTTGAAAGCGTTCCACAGGGATGTTGGCCCATGTGGACTCCAATGCTTCCCACAGTTGTGTCAAGTTGGCTGGATGTCCTTTGGTTGGTGGACACGGGAAACTGTTGAGCATGAAAAACCCAGCAGCATTGCAGTTCTTGACACAAACGGTGCGCCTGTCACCTACTACCATACCCCATTCAAAGGCACTTACATCTTTTGGCACACATAAACAATCCCTGTTTCAGTTGTCTCAAGGCTTAAAAATCATTCTTTAACCTGTCTCCTCCCCTTCATCTACACTGATTGAAGTGGATTTAACAAGTGACATCAATAAGGGATCATAGCGTTCACCTGGATTCACCTGGTCAGTCTGTCATGGAAAGAGCAGGTGTTCTTAAGGTTTTATATATGCAGTGTACATATTCTGTTCTATTCTGTTTATTCTTATCAACAGGTGGCCCTATGATACAACATTATTTAGGCCTATCACCAGCAGCAAGACATCCTACACATCTTATTTAAACCTCTGTCAAATGTAATCCATAAAGAAAACCAGACAAAATATAACTGAGAACTGATTCTGTGTTCATACATTTACACAAACGCAGGGGCGGTGTGTTCAATAGGGCGATATGGGCGACGCACTGCCAAACGGGAAAAGGAAGGGATTTTTTTTCTAATCAATTATATCACGGCAACAGTAGTTATCAGTGTTGTAATCTAGACGTCTGATCTGCCACAGTGCCACTAAATGTCCAATCAGGCTAAAGTCGTGCTTCAAATGGCCCCCCCCCCCTTTTGGGGCGATTTCAGTCAGGTTGAAAATCGCCCAGAAGTCTGCCATAGACTCCCATGTAAAATCTATTTTTTTCAAATATCAGAGCTTTCAATACAATCTCTATGGGTTTCTGAGGGCTTGCATTTACGCGCTTTCGTCATACGTAACATATAACCATGAACGTAACTAAGAAAAGAGCGGGTAGCAGCGTCAATCAATTCACTACTTCTATCAAAATGGCTAGGCTTCAGTGCAACTCGATTGTGTCTTTGAAAGAAGTTCCTTTTTGTCGGCGAACAAATGAAGATAAATTGGCAACGAAACAATTAGGACCTCCCAGACCAAATTTAATAATTCAACAGGTTTCTACTAAAGGGGGGAAGTCCTACACCCGAGGATTTTCCAAAAATTGGTACGAACGAAAAACCTGGCTAGCAGGCTGCGATGTAGCTAATGCAGTCTTCTGCTACCCCCTGCTTACTCTTTCACCCTGAAGGCGGCACGGCAGACAGCACCGCTTGGACAGCGACTGGTGTGTAACGGACATGCACCATCTTTCAGGAAAGATTAAGAAACATGAGCTGTCAAAGACCCACATGGATAGCTGTTTGAGATTGTCTGCTTTGGGGAGAGTGAACATTCCCACTCAACTGGATGAGGGATACAGGCTAGCTGTCCGCCGCCACAACGATGAGGTTAGTGTTGATAATCACAAGTTTACTGGAGAACTGAAACTGACAAGGCTGACAAGATAGGACCCTTTTGTCCATTGTTATTGGATAGGAACAGAACTTATAACCAGCTCCTGACCTAAATAGATCTTAGCACAACATTTTACTCAACATATCATATTCCATATTCACTATAACAAATATATTTACTACGACATTAGCAAGAACCGCCACATCCTCAGCCGGCTAATCCAGTGTGTGAAGTTTTGCGGAGTGTTTGAGTTAGCTTTGCGAGGCAAAGATGAAACTGAGGGCTCCACCAACCCTGGTAAGCCAACACTTTTGAGATCAGTCAATAAATGCTTCTGGTATTGACTTATATGCTGCCCCTGTCTTCATGTTGTTGCTGGACATATCTTTTTTAAAATGTGTGTAGGTCACCTAAATCATCAGAAAAATTGCCCCCCCTGAGAATTTTTTCAGGAGCCGCCACTGCACAAACGAAAGACAACTAGGCCTATGTATGAAAATCAGTATTCATACAAGGTGCAGTGTGCCTATTCAAATGCTTTCAAACGCACCTCTCTCTTCCATAAAGTAGCTCACTGCCCTAACACAGATGGATTGCTGAAAGGAGAGAGTTATCCCATAGCTTTCTTCGATCCATGTCACTCCCAGTCAGAGATGAGCCTACTACTTCAAGTAAGGAGGGAAGTAAGGATGCATTTAACAGTATTTGACGAGGCCATTTGGAGTGCCAGCGCCAGAGAGCTGTTGTCGACATCATATCCTGTCGTGTTTCCGGCTCCCTGCACGTCCGGAAAGGGGGGGTTTGAGTTGCAGCAGACGGTCGGTCTGTGTTGGAACAGTGGAAGTCGGCAGCTCTATGCCTCGCTATTCACCATTAATGCACTCATCAAGATAGCAGCAAGAAAAGGGGAAACGTCAAAATCTTGCTTTGGTAAGCTTTCATAAATATCTCATGAATAAATATATATTTATTACAGAGCATTTCTATGTAGCCATAGGGCTACGTCTCTGCTCTTACAGAGTGAGGAAAGGAAGGAAGGGAGTGAAGGACAACCCGCCTCGACTGGTAGGTAGCCTAACTACAATCTTTACATTAGCAGACTATGGGCATAAATGCTCATATTTGTGACTCCTGTTTGAAACGACCATAATACAATTATTCCAAGTGGTAGGGCCTTTACCAGTTGCACTTGTCCAATTGAAAGCATACTCCCTGAGGTAACGGGGATGTGGCACGAGGATAATAGAAGTCCTTTGGAGACCGGCATTATTTTTATACATTGTTGCACTTGGCGGTATAATGGACTAGTAAAACAACAATGTTGCTTTAATATTGTTATTGTATCAAGGCCTAATCAACGATCATTGATGGTTAGGCTGTATCACTGCGATCTTTTCTTATGTTTATTTATTTTCTGTTAGTCAGCTGTTTTGAT
This sequence comes from Coregonus lavaretus, assembly GCF_964263955.1. Taxonomy (NCBI): domain Eukaryota; kingdom Metazoa; phylum Chordata; class Actinopteri; order Salmoniformes; family Salmonidae; genus Coregonus; species Coregonus lavaretus. Next base: position 24,964,188 of record NC_140003.1, read on the forward strand.
TAATGTAATTTAAATCATATTAAATCCTAGTATTTAATCCTAGAATTTAATCTGATCCCTGGCCATGACCCACACACATAAAAATTAACATTTCCATTTCACACCACACACTTGTACAGGTTACACACTTGTAGATGTGTGAAACAGGACAAATATAAGCATCCCCTATTTGACCTTTTTAATGTTTTAATTATTTTACTTAAGATACAGTAGGCCTATTAGATAGGCTACATATTAGATACAGTAAGAGTGTGTTAGGCTGCTGTATCTCTGATGGCTTCCCCAGAAACAATGTTTCATTTAGCTCGCCCACCATGGATTATCCTAACAGACCATTTTGTAGGTAATTACACTGTTAAAACACTGTCTTTTAGGCTAATATGACTTTAGGACTACATCAACCAGAGAATATGCATAGGAGGATACTTCACATCTTGTTCCTTATTTGCCTTATGCATGTAAACAACACTGTGCTGCCGACATGGTTTTGTACCATGCATACATTGATTTTACAGATGTCTGATGAGATGGACACACCCAAGGTAGCTCACATGCATGTGTGTTTAGTAAAATCTGACCGGTCAGAAAAACTATATTTTCCCATAACATTTTGTCTGTACATTAGGACACACTTATCATGCATGAGTTAGTATCTTGTCTCTTTAAAAAAGGAATGACATGTATGTACTGCCCTGTCAAAATAGTTCACCAGGTCAACAGAGGAAGGTCTATACTAAGGCCTATAAGTAATGCCATTTTAATTTGTTACCAAAACCGATGCATGTATGGTCCTTGGACTGAATTCTATTAGGTGTTGAAATTATTTGTTTTAAACATGTAGGCTAATAACACATCCTTCCTGCTGATGCTCAACAACAATCATGTCATGTAGCCTTTATGAAGTTTATAAATTACTTAAATATTGCCTTTTTGTTTTAATTTGAATGCTGCATGTCTGTTATTCTGCTACTTCTTACTGTTGTTCTTTGAGTTGGGTGTAACCTTTATATTTGGCCTTTATCACATGACAGCACCCTTATCACCAGCGTGTGGGAGGGGCACACACACACACACACACACACACACACACACACATACACACTTTCCTCTCTCTCCAGCGTTCTGACCATACTGTGCTGTGATATGTTAACATAAGACACTGGCTGTGCAACTTAATATTATGAAGGTGTTCCTAATGTTTGGTAAACTCAGTGTAAATTAAATAAAAATAGCCTAGTACACACACCAAAACTTTTCAAATGTTCAAATCAAAAGGTTATTGCACAGAAAAACGTGGACAGTCAGGTGCATCACAAATTCAGAACCGCTGGACAGCAACATAATAAACTAAAGCACTGATCATTGAGAACGAGATCAGAATGACTGCTAAGGCTTAATCCATAAATTAAATCATGAAATAGGTAGCCTAGCCTACAAAATTAAAACACACATATGTTTAAATCAAAAGGCCTGATTATAATGACATCAATAAAGCAGCCACATACCGAGTCCCCGATGCCGACACATTCAGAAATCAAAAGATGGTTTAGTATTTAGTTTAAAAGCTCTGATGAAGGCCAAGAGAACAATAAACACTTTTCAGTGAGAAAACTGAAATCCACTTTGGGTAAAGAAAATATAGAAAATAGTTATGTTTTCAAAGATGTACACTCTTAGGGGGGGGGGGGGAAGGTGCTATCTAGAACCTAAAAGGGTTATTTGACTGGCCCAATAGGAGAACCCTTTGAATAACCCTATTTGGTCCAGTTAGAACCCTTTCCACAGAGGGTTCTACATGGAACCAAAAATGATAATACCTGGAGCCAAAAAGTGTTCTCCTATGGGGACAGCCGAAGAACCCTTTTGGAACCCTTTTTCTAAGAGTGTTGTAGCCTACGATGCAATACTCCCGGGTGGCGCAGTGGTCTAAGGCACTGCATCTCAGTGCTTGAGGCGTCACTACAGACCCCCTGGTTTGATTCCAGGCTGTATCACAAATGGCCGTGATTGGGAGTCCCATAGGGCAGCGCACAATTGGCCCAGCGTTGTCCGGGTTTGGCCGGTGTAGGCCGTCATCGTAAATAAGAATTTGTTCTTAACTGACTTGCCTAGTTAAATAAAGGTAAAATAACAAATAAAATAAAAATGTAAGGAGAAGAAAAACGACTTAGCCTACATTTGAACACCACCGCAGAAGCTTTGGGCATCTTCCCAATTAAGTAGCCTAGTTTGGCTACTTGAAGAGAACTAGGGCCTATCACTCGCAGCCCACATCTTCCAATGCATTGTTGAAACGTGTGCGTCGAATTCTACTAGATGAAGACCCAAAATGAGACTAACATCCTGGCATTTAAACCATACTTGATTTTTCGAAATGTCGTATGCTATTAAACATTCTATTTTCGCATACTGAGAATGCATCATGCGTGATTGCGTTGTTTCCCGCTATTCGTTGATTTCGGTAGCACATCTCCATATCTAATTGATCAGCTATTGTCAAAGCCGAAATCAGTATGACATCCCGGCATTTAAAGTATACTCGATTTTAGAAATGTCGCATGCTATAAAAAATTGTTTTTCTCGCATACTCAAACGGCCTACTATTTAGGACGCAAGTGTGGGTATTCGGACACGGCCAGTGAGCTGTGCAATAGTAACATCCCCATATTAAGCTCTCTGCGCCTCAGGGTGGACCAAGTCCTAGTTTCATTCTCTCTCTTGAGGAATAGAGCATGAACAAGATCCACCCATTTTGATTATATTATGCGTTCCTCTGTTCTGTCATGTGTTAGTGCCACATTTAACTCTCGAGTGCAGCCAGTTAACCTTAACATTTACCTTGTTAAGTGAAACTGCTGACTAAAGTATATCCTCCATCAACTGGACCAGTTGTTGTTGGCTGTTAACACATTCCTGACAATATTGCAAAAAAAAATCACAGGAAATAATAATTTCAAAATCAAGGGAATCAAATCAAGGGAATCACAAGGAAATGAATGATGCTGAAGTGTAGTAGCCTAGATATTCCATATGTAAACATAATCCTGTTTGTACAGCTGGTGTTGCCTTGTGCTTCCATTCCTTGTGCTCTTTCAATTTCAGAATGGCACCCAAAATAAGGTTGTATTCAGAGCATTCTTCTCTCTTTGAAGGCAGAATGTAGAGACCGCCCTATCAGATCCTAATTCAGGTCCCCTTAACAAGATAACATGTCGTTTTACAGTAGGAGTCCTGTCTAGTCTTAATTCACATCTTTTTCAAGTTGAACTTCAGATGACCAGACCAGTATGAGTGACTCTGAATGTGAAGGCATTCACATTCTCCTTCCCACAGCTGGAGTGTTCGTGTTAGGTGTCTTTGACCCTAACTGAATAAACAGTTTTGTTAATAACCCATTAAAGTCAACAGACTTTCGTTAAGTGAAGTTCTGAGAGATTCTGAATGTCTTATGACAAGGATTATTAATGGGTAATGATGAGGGGTATGCATGGTGGTCATAAATGAATACTTTATCCTATGACAAAAAAGTGGCATGCAAGGCCTTGACTGTCTGATGCTGTTCTGTCTCAGTGAGACTGCTTTATTTCCCTCACTGATTGTGAAGGACTGTCAGCATCTTTGTTTCTGTGGAGAAAGGTCCTGAAAATGGTACTGGACTGGCCCTGAATTCTTTCTCTCCCCCGAGCCCTAAGACACTCACTCAGGCTGTGGATGTTTATGTGACTGTCTCAGAGTTACTCAAGGCCCTTTCGTTTAAAATGGAATCCCTCTGGTTACTTCCTGTTACTGGGAGCTGTCAGAAAGAATATGACAAGTATTATCTGATGTAGCAGGAGAGCCGAAAATATGGGTTTCCTTCAGGGTTCTTTCTTTCCAGTTTAACCTGACAACAGTTCAGTTAGCCTATCTCCGCTCCGATCCAAGACAGAGAACCTCATGCACTATTTAATTATCTTCCTAGTGATTTTAGCTGACTGTCTCTGGCCTGGCCTCCTGTCCTGTCTTCTCGAAAATCATTCAGAATGTAATGACATCTGAGTAAGAAGAGGACCATCTGCTAATGATGTTGGCAGTGGAGGTTGAGCTAGACAGGCACAGACATACAGCCATTCTATATAACTTGGGAAAAGCTTTTCTCAGAGTCAGAGAGGATAAAGAGAGACTGATCCTCATGCCATCAATCGTCTGCTCTGGGTCAGAGGCAATGCTGTATATTCTGTTGTGAGAGTCAGGTCCTATCACTGACCTCCTGGTGATGAATGCCTTGTTGGCTGGCTTCCCCTTGTGCCTACTGGAGAGAAGGGAGAGGAGTTGAAGTAGTGGGAGCCAGCCACACCTGGGTTCAAATACTATTTGAAATTCAAAATACTTTAGGTGTGCTTGATTTACTATGCCTGTTGTAATGGAGCCAATGGAAAAGTCCCAAAAGTTCCAAGCCCCACCTGCCTGGTATTCCAGGTAGACTAAAGCTTGTCTCTGTTTTTGACTGAAGCCGGGGATGTCTTCACGAAATGCTTGTTTTCTCACTGCATGTCCTAGCAAGCCCTGGGAGGTGGCTGGTCCCCTCCTGTTGTAATGGAGCCAATGGAAAAGTCCCAAAAGTTGCAAGCGCCACCTGCCTGGTATTACAGGTAGACTAAAGCAAACGCTCAAAGTATTGGAAAGATTTCAAATAGCGTAGTATTTGAGACCAGGTCTGGGTGGTAGTGGGTACCAGCCCTTCACCCTCCCTGGACTATAACATGTCCACAAGCAGGGCCTCTCTAGGGAGGCTGGGCTGAGGTAGGCTCTCCTTTCGCCATAACCCACCCCTGTCTGTCACCGGGTAAGCTCCTCCAGCTCTGCTCAACTTCACCCAGAGCCCAGACCCACTCATAGTCTGCTGACTTTGACAAGGAAAAAAAGGGCTCTTATAGCTTCTCTTTTTGGCCCTGCTTAACTTATGTATCTGCCAGCTAGTTTGTGGTTTTTGTATCCCTCTTGCCTTCTTTACCCCTCTACCTTTCCTTTCTCTCCTACCTTCCACATCTTTCTCTCGCTCTCTCTGACTGAAGCTGGGGATGTCTTTACGAAATGCATGTTTTCTCACTCTCGCTTTCTCTCCTTTCTTCCACGTCTCTCTTTTTGACTGAAGCTGGGGATGTCTTCACGAAATGCTTGTTTTCTCACTGCATGTCCCAGCAAGCCCTGGGAGGTGTCTGGTCCCCCTGAGCTTGTGCATCTAACACAGGAAGTTAAGCCAAAAGCATAGGCTCACTACCATAGGAACAGGCTTTGATAATAATCTGACGTGTCCTCCTTAGGCCTAAATGGTATGCAATCCAATGTATGGATTCTATGTGTTTAACCTTTTTGTGATTATTTTAATTTTAACACCAATAACACCAAGCAAAATGACTACAAATGTAAACAGGACTACAGTGGGGGAAAAAAGTATTTAGTCAGCCACCAATTGTGCAAGTTCTCCCACTTAAAAAGATGAGAGAGACCTGTAATTTTCATCATAGGTACACGTCAACTATGACAGACAAAATGAGAAGAAAAAATCCAGAAAATCACATTGTAGGATTTTTTATGAATTTATTTGCAAATTATGGTGGAAAATAAGTATTTGGTCAATAACAAACATTTCTCAATACTTTGTTATATACCCTTTGTTGGCAATGACACAGGTCAAACATTTTCTGTAAGTCTTCACAAGGTTTTCACACACTGTTGCTGGTATTTTGGCCCATTCCTCCATGCAGATCTCCTCTAGAGCAGTGATGTTTTGGGGCTGTCGCTGGGCAACACAGACTTTCAACTCCCTCCAAAGATTTTCTATGGGGTTGAGATCTGGAGACTGGCTAGGCCACTCCAGGGCCTTGAAATGCTTCTTACGAAGCCACTCCTTCGTTGCCCGGGCGGTTTGTTTGGGATCATTGTCATGCTAAAAGACCCAGCCACGTTTCATCTTCAATGCCCTTGCTGATGGAAGGAGGTTTTCACTCAAAATCTCACGATACATGGCCCCATTCATTCTTTCCTTTACACGGATCAGTCGTCCTGGTCCCTTTGCAGAAAAACAGCCCCAAAGCATGACGTTTCCACCCCCATGCTTCACAGTAGGTATGGTGTTCTTTGGATGCAACTCAGCATTCTTTGTCCTCCAAACACAACAAGTTGAGTTTTTACCAAAAAGTTCTATTTTGGTTTCATCTGACCATATGACATTCTCCCAATCCTCTTCTGGATCATCCAAATGCACTCTAGCAAACTTCAGACGGGCCTGGAAATGTACTGGCTTAAGCAGGGGGACATGTCTGGCACTGCAGGATTTGAGTCTCTGGCGGCGTAGTGTGTTACTGATGGTAGGCTTTGTTACTTTGGTCCCAGCTCTCTGCAGGTCATTCACTAGGTCCCCCCGTGTGGTTCTGGGATTTTTGCTCACCGTTCTTGTGATCATTTTGACCCCATGGGGTGAGATCTTGCGTGGAGCCCCAGATCGAGGGAGATTATCAGTGGTCTTGTATGTCTTCCATTTCCTAATAATTGCTCCCACAGTTGATTTATTCAAACCAAGCTGCTTACCTATTGCAGATTCAGTCTTCCCAGCCTGGTGCAGGTCTACAATTTTGTTTCTGGTGTCCTTTGACAGCTCTTTGGTCTTGGCCATAGTGGAGTTTGGAGTGTGACTGTTTGAGGTTGTGGACTGGTGTCTTTTATACTGATAACAAGTTCAAACAGGTGCTATTAATACAGGTAACGAGTGGAGGACAGAGGAGCCTCTTAAAGAAGAAGTTACAGGTCTGTGAGAGCCAGAAATCTTGCTTGTTTGTAGGTGACCAAATACTTATTTTCCACCATAATTTGCAAATAAATTCATAAAAAATCATACAATGTGAATTTCTGGATTTTCTTTCCTCAATTTGTCTGTCATTGTTGACGTGTACCTATGATGAAAATTACAGGCCTCTCTCATCTTTTTAAGTGGGAGAACTTGCACAATTGGTGGCTGACTAAATACTTTTTTTCCCCACTGTATATTCTGCCTTACAACTAAGTACAGACTACAGTGAGAAGCTAGCTATGCATTCTTCATATATATCTTTCAAGACATGGGCCTTATTCTGAAGTAGGTCGGTCCGGACCGTCGTTGCAAAGGTTATTCTTATCCCCTCCTTCTCTTACATACTCTACTGTAGTACAGATGACATAAGGCCATGTTCTGGTCCTCTGTAGCTCAATGTGGTCCTCTGTAGCTCAATTGGTAGACCATGGCGCTTGTAACGCCAGGGTAGTGGGTTCGATCCCCGGGACCACCCATACGTAAAAATTTATGCACACATGACTGTAAGTCGCTTTGGATAAAAGCGTCTGCTTAATGGCATATTATTATATTATTATTCTGTTTTTAGGAAACAAGGCTTGCTGTAGCTCTACCACAGGCCCATACCATACTACTCTAATTTCTCAATGAAGAACAATGTCCCACGGTCTCATAGCCTAGGCCTAACTCTGCCATCAGTCTGTCCCTGACTGTGTTCTCTGTTGAGGTAAGTCTTAATAATCACATATATGTGGCTAGGTATGTTATGCTGTCTCTCTCTGTGCCCGCTGTGCATGATAGTGTCTCTCTGTGCCTGCCTGTGCTCTATTGAGGTAGTAGGCCTACATCTCATTAGACTAACTCAGGCTGTGTGTGTCAGTGTCTCTGACTGCCTGCCTGTGTTGGGGGACACTGCTCGAGGGCCTCTCAGGCTGATTACAGTACATGCCACTGCAGATGTGTGGCATTCTCCCACTCATGTCGAGCGCCAGCTGGTAATCTCTCTATCATGGTAATGGAACTGTGGGTTATGTTGCCAGAGCTGCACTAGCAGCGTGTGATATGGCTATAGTGGGAGATAGACAGAGAGCCAGGGGTCTGGGGTCTGTTCAGTGCTTAGAGGGCCCCGGCCGTGTCAGGAGTTGGATGAGGGGCTGATATGTTTATCGCCATCACTATTGCTCTGACTAGGAGGTTTTGATTCAAGGCCACTATGGCCACATAGCATCTGAGTCAGAAGGATGTGAGTGGGATGTGTAGGACAGATATGAGCGTCGCAATCACTCTGATCACTGTTGTTTGATTCCAGGCCACCACATAAAAGCATATATATATCTGTTAGCATATAATTTATCATAGCATATAATTTAGCATAGCATATCATTTACCGTAGTATAGCATCTAGCATAGTATATAGCATAGCAGATAACATCTGTTAGCATATTCTTCCTGGTTATTCTACCACTATGTTGAGCTCCAAGCTCCTCTCTGGAGATCCCAAAGATCCCCTTGCGTCCTTCACTCTAGGCAGCCAGGCACCCCTGATCCCTGAGAGGGAGTTGAGATGAAGTGGGACCTGCCCTGTCTCCATGGTAACCTATTGATTGGAGCCTAGGGGCCACTGTGTGAGTGTGTGTGGGGTGGGGGGGGGGGGGGGGGGGGGGGAGACAAGACAACTAGGAGAGGAGGATGCCGTTTATTTATTGGAAATAATGGAGAGTGAGCTGTAAATTAATACTAAAGATCAATAAATGTACCCGGGTCTCTAATGTAAGGAAAGGAAAGAAATAGAAAAGCTGAGAGGGTGCTTAGGAGTTGTATGAGTGTGTGGTAGCAGTATGGGATTGGGAGGGAGTGAGTATTTGAGGAATGTAAGAGGGTGTCATTGGGAGGTTCCCTGTATCCCCTGTATAAGTGAACACCCCCTAATCATCCCCAGATGGACTGGATACTGAACCCCAACTGAAAGACTACTCCTCTCTGATGTCATCAAAAAATTACATATGGTGTTTTTACTCTACATATTCCAGAACATTGTGCATAGCTATATGGTCCTCTAAAACCTATAAACATACAGTTGAAGTCGGAAATCTACATACACCTTAGCCAAATATATTTAAACTCAGTTTTTCACAATTCCTGACATATAATCCTAGTAAAAATTCCCTGTTTTAGGTAAGTTAGGATCACTACTTTTATTTTAAGAATGTGAAATGTCTGAATAATATTAGAGAGAATGATTTATTTCAGCTTTTATTTCTTTCATCACATTCCCAGTGGGTCAGAAGTTTACATACACTCAATTAGTATTTGGTAGCATTGCCTTTAAATTGTTTAACTTGGGTCAAACGTTTCGGGTAGTCTTCCACGAGTGGGTGAATTTTGTCCCATTCCTCCTGACAGAGCTGGTGTAACTGAGTCAGGTTCATAAGCCTCCTTGCTCGCACACACTTTTTCAGTTCTGCCCACAAATGTTCTATAGGATTGAGGTCAGGGCTTTGTGATGGCCACTCCAATACCTTGACTTTGTAGTCCTTAAGCCATTTTGCCACAACTTTGGAAGTATGCTTGGGGTCATTGTCCATTTGGAAGACCCATTTGCGACCAAACTTTAACATCCTGACTGATGTCTTGAGATGTTGCTTCAATATATCCACATAATCTTCCTTGCTCATGATGCCATCTATTTTGTGAAGTGCACCAGTCCCTCCTGCAGCAAAGCACCCCCACAACATCATGCTGCCACCCCCGTGCTTCACAGTTGGGATGGTGTTCTTCGGCTTGCAAGTCCCCCTTTTTCCTCCAAACATAACGATGGTCATTATGGCCAAACAGTTCTATTTTTGTTTCATCAGACCAGAGGACATTTCTCCAGAAAGTACGATCTTTGTCGCCATGTGCAGTTGTAAACCGTGGTCTGGCTTTTTTATGGCGGTTTTGGAGCTGTGGCTTCTTTCTTGCTGAGCAGCCTTTCAGGTTATGTCGATATAGGACTCGTTTTACTGTGGATATAGATACTTTTGTACCTCTTTCCTCCAGTATCTTCACAAGGTCCTTTGCTGTTGTTCTGGCATTGATTTGCACTTTTCGCACCAAAGTACATTCATTTCTAGGAGACAGAACGCATCTCCTTCCTGAGCGGTATGACGGCTGTGTGGTCCCATGGTGTCGATACTTGCGTACTATTGTTTGTACAGATGAACGTGGTACCTTCAGGTGTTTGGAAATTGCTCCCAAGGATGAACCAGACTTGTGGAGGTCTACAATTATTTTTCCTAGTTCTTGGCTGATTTCTTTTGATTTTCCCATGATGTCAAGCAAAGAGGCACTGAGTTTGAAGGTAGGCCTTGAAATACATCCACAGGTACACCTCCAATTGACTCAAATGATGTCAATTAGCCTATCAGAAGCTTCTAAAGCCATGATATAATTTTCTGGAATTTTCCAAGCTGTTTAAAGGCACAGCTTAGTGTATGTAAACTTCTGACCCACTGGAATTGTGATACAGTGAATTATAAGTGAAATAATCTGTCAGTAAACAATTGTTGAAAATATTACTTGTGTCATGCACAAAGTAGATGTCCTAACCGACTTGCCAAAACTATAGTTTGTTAACAAGAAATGTGTGGATTGGTTGAAAAACTAGTTTTAATGACTCCTAAGTGTATGTAAACTTCCGACTTCAACTGTAAGTAAAAATGTGTTAGATCAGCCCTTATATAAACTCAGCAAAAAAAGAATTGTCCCTGTTTTAGGACCCTGTCTTTCAAAGATAATTCGTAAAAATCAGAATAACTTCACATATCTTAATTGTAAAGGGTTTAAACACTGTTTCCCATGATTGTTCAATGAACCATAAACAATTAATGAACATGCACCTGTGGAACGGTCGTTAAGACAGACGGTAGGCAATAAAGGTCACAGTTATGAAACCTTAGGACACTAAAGAGGCCTTTCTACTGACTCTGAAAAACACCAAAAGAAAGATGCCCAGGGTCCCTGCTCATCTGCCTGAATGTGCCTTAGGCATGAGGACTGCAGATGTGGCCAGGGCAATAAATTGAATGTCCGTACTGTGAGACGCCTAAGACAGCGCTACAGGGAGACAGGACGGACAGCTGATCGTCCTCGCAGTGGCAGACCACGTGTAACAACACCTGCACAGAATCGGTTTATCTGAACATCACACCTGCAGGACAGGTACAGGATGGCAACAACAACTGCCCGAGTTACACCAGGAATGCACAATCCCTCCATTAGTGCTCAGACTGTCCGCAAGAGGCTGAGAGAGGATGGACTGAGGGCTTGTAGGCCTGTTGTAAGGCAGGTCCTCACCAGACATCACCGGCAACAACGTCGCCTATGGGCACAAACCCACCGTCGCTGGACCAGACAGGACTGGCAAAAAGTGCTCTTCACTGACGAGTCACGGTTTTGTCTCACCAGGGGTGATGGTCGGATTCACGTTTATCTTCGAAGGAATGAGCGTTACACCGAGGCCTTTACTCTGGTGCGGGATTGATTTGGAGGTGGATGGTCCGTCATGGTCTGGGGCGGTGTGTCACAGCATCATCGGACTGAGATTGTTGTCATTGCAGGCAATCTCAACGCTGTGCGTTACAGGGAAGACATCCTCCTCCCTCATGTGGTACCCTTCCTGCAGGCTCATCCTGACATGACCCTCCAGCATGACAATGCCACCAGCCATACTGCTCGTTCTGTGCGTGATTTCCTGCAAGACAGGAATGTCAGTGTTCTGCCATGGCCAGCGAAGAGCCCGGATCTCAATCCCATTGAGCACGTCTGGGACCTATTGGATCGGAGGGTGAGGGCTAGGGCCATTCCCCCCAGAAATGTCCGGGAACTTGCATGTGCCTTGGTGGAAGAGTGGGGTAACATCTCACATCAAGAACTGGCAAATCTAGTGCAGTCCATGAGGAGGAGATGCACTGCAGTACTTAATGCAGCTGGTGGCCACACCAGATACTGACTGTTAATTTTGATTTTGACCCCCCCTTTGTTCAGGTACACATTATTAAATTTCTGTTAGTCACATGTCTGTGGAACTTGTTCAGTTTATGTCTCAGTTGTTGAATCTTTTTATGTTCATAGAAATATTAACACATGTTAAGTTTGCTGAAAATAAACTGAGTTGACAGTGAGAGGATGTTTCATTTTTTTGCTGAGTTTATGATCTATTCTAGGGAACACCCTCCACACGTGCATTTATGAATGTAGCGAATTAGGGGTGTTAAGAATTCAGAAGAGTGAATGTACTACTAAGCGACTAGGGAGGTTGGACCAGGCTTGAAACAGACCCAGCACCCTGCTGCCCAAATTTGTCAAAGAGTCCTCTGTGTGTTCCTCTGCTTGGGATGGTTAGTATGCATCGTGGGGTGTCGGGCAGCTCGGATTGGGGAGCTGCCTTACCTCACAAATTAGCCACAGAATCTGCATTTTAACTGAATGGACCTTACATACTGTTTCAAATATGATCTTTAAAGGAAGTAAACATTGAAAAATTGCAATAAAAATAAAAATCAATCCCTCTCTCTGCTTCTCCATTATTCATAAGCCATCTGATGATAAACAAGGGGTGCGTCCCAATAATATTTCCTTTCTCCTGAAGTGTGCACTCGTTCACTACTTCCTACAAATCTAAAAGCATTGGATTGGTCGAGGCATGGGCGTTTAACCATATTTCTTATACCAGTCAATTCCTTTCAAATCATTGAAGGGACGTGAAGAAGTGCACACTTTGGGAGGAAGGAGGTAATTGGGATATAACCAGAGTCTGTGAGTATTCCCCTGAGCTCTCTGTCCCTCTGTGCAGGGTGCTGCTTAGGTTACAGATGAAATCCCCTTCCCCCTAAACACCTGCCTTGTGACTTCAACTGTAAGAGCCCACTCTGGCCACAATCAATGCAACACTAGTCCATAAGCTATCTACCATACTTATTCTAGAGAAAGACTAGAAGGGAACTTGCTGCTCGTACCATTCACTGTGTGGAAATAGGGTAAAGAAAACAATAGCTTTTTGTGTGTCTCTCTCATCAGTGAGGAATTATGGTTGACAGTTGCATGTTAACAGGTGATGAGGAACTGGCTAGTCCTGGTACTGTTTTGGAGGGAAGTGAGAAGTGAGCTCGTCCAGAGGAAGTGCATACTGTAGCTTGATTGAGAGCCAGGGTTTTAGAAAGGGGAAGGGAGGCCTGCTGGGGGATGTTTTCTGGGCTTGCAATAATTTACATATTAGTCATTTAGCAGACGCTCTTATCCAGAGCGACTTACAGGAGCAATTAGGGTTAAGTGCCTTGATCAATGGCACATCGACAGATTTTTCACCTAGTCAGCTTGGGGATTAGAACCAGCGACCTTTCGGTTACTGGCACAACGCTCTTAACCACTAAGCTACCTGCAATCCCCCTGTTTTCCCCATCACATTTTTCAGAAAGTCCCCAACTGGCCTTTAAGGTGAAGGCAGGGAGAGTCATGCCAGACAACTGCATTCTGAACACTTTACCAGAGAATATGTTGAAATCAAACAGCAGTTACAGTATGCTAACATACTGGTCCCATCACGGCTCATGTTTTGAAACTCAAGTTTTATAGCTTCAACTTATTTTTAATGATTATGGAAGGAAGGAAGGAAGGACTGACCAAGAGAGGGACTGACCAAGATTTGTTGAAGACGTCGTAGCATGACTAACTGAATGAATAACTGATCTGTTGTTGATCAAGTTACGTTATAAATTCAATCAGATTGTTTTCCAGTACTGTACTTCTATTTCAGTCAGTGTGTTATTGATGAGTCACAGTATAAAATTACATTTGTAAATGGCAGGATATGTTCTGTATCACATTAATATGGACCTGACTCTGGCCTCTGAAACCCATAATTTCAGTCAATGTTCTGTTAGGTTGACTACTGTTTAATTGCAGTAACCTGTACACCATGTCGCCTGTCACCTGACTTTACCCTGACTGATCTAACCTGGCATGTCTCTAGCAGCAGTCACCTGCTCTGCTCCTCGTCCCTTCCTCCTGCCCCTCCTCCCCCCAGTGTCCCGGGCTGAGCTCCTATCCTGACGTGTGCCTTGATTGGCCCCAGCCCTCCCCTCCCCCTTATCGCCTCTGCTGTGGAGAGGGTTTGAGGTCACCCTGATCAAGCACTTCTCATCCAACAATGCACTGATCTACAGATAAGTATTTGTAGTGTACAGAGTAGTACACATGCAGAGGAGTCCTGACTGAGGCCTGTTTCTATCCTACACTGCATATTATACATTACACTGCAATAAATAGGCCTACTGGATAGGCCATGGGAGGCTAAAGGCTGAGCCAGGAATTTCCCAGTGTCGCACTGTTGTGGGCTATTCGATGTCGGAATGTGCCAGGACTGTGTAGAGAACATGGCACTGCCTAGCGGGCTCTTCTCTGCTGCTATATGGACTCACTGAGCTGTCTGTTGTATGTGATCTGGAAGGGTGGAAGACAGTGGAGAACAATGTCTGCCTGGCCCTGTGCCTGGCTGTGCTGTATGGACTCACTGTATCGTCTGTGTGCAGAACATAGGCTTCCTTCTGCCTGCTATATGGACTCAGTGTATTGTCTGGGGAATCCTAATGAATTCCTGCAGCCTGGCTGTACGCTCCAGTCATTTATATTTCAGCAGCTCCTAGCTGTCAGACACAGACCGACCAGGCAGATAGGCCTAGTACAGCCTTACAACCCTCTACTGTACTATGCTGTGTATATAGGTCAGGTAGAAAGCAGTGTTTTCTGCTGGGGCCGGGGACGCAGGGCTGCCCTCCATTTAACCTTAGCGTAGACTTTAATTGACTGGCCCTGAAGTTAGAGGAAATGAAGGAGGATCCCATGACTCCGACTCATTCTCGATGGGCCTCTCATCTCATTCACAAGCCATCTTAGTTTTTTTTCTTCAATGAGCCTACAATGACAATGACATTATCCATAATGATACTGTAATAATACTGTAATGTAGTGTAGATTAGGGAGTAGCATTGGATTGGTACAACATTTTAAATTGAGACCTAACTGAAAGTGAATGAGTGATAAACTAGGCTGAGCGGTTCCGCTTCTCTTGCTCGGTCTCATTGTGTGTTAGATGGAAGTAACACATTTACTGTACCTCCTGTTTTAAAGTGCTGAGCTCGTCACTCAGCAGGTTCAGGCTGCAGAAACCCGGTGTGTCCTTCCTGTCCGCTCAGGGCTGCCTCTGTCGGCCTCTACGTCGCCATGGTTACTAGAAACAAAGACAGGACATTACACGGGCAGACCCGTTTTTTCTTGTCAGGAAGATCCAGGGTGACCAGGCCTCCGCTCCTCCCTTCATCCCCCCAGTTAGTGGTTTTACCTTGATGAAGCTATTTGTTTTCTGCTGTAGACATATCATAGCTTACCTGTGGCCAAGTGTGCAGGAAAAACACTTGAGTGTCCAGGTTTGTTGATCGATATACTCTACAGTAATGAAAAATGTTGTTTGCTTTAAATTCACGATCAAGATTATACCTCTCTATCCCGGATGCCATTTATTTGACTTGACTTTACAGTCAAACAGTAATGTGCACACCCAGTGAAACACTGTTTGAGTGTGTTTATGTCGAGCTGACAGGTTTGCTGGTATGGAGGATCAGACAAGAAGACATTCCCATGAAGCTGGGAAAGCTCTGGGTTTCCGAAGACAGAAATCCCCTGAGGCAGGATGAGAACCGGGGACTAGCAAAGTTTCCACCCCTCTAAACAGAAACTCTCAGCCAGATTCGGGCAAGTCTATAGGCTAAATGTCCCCTCTCGAATATGATCAGTGATGAAAAATCAGCGTGATGGAACTTTAGTTGTCACATCCCACAGTCCGTCAACAGATGCCACTGGGCAATTCCACAGTAATGGAATACATTTTTTCCCGCTTTAAAATATCTTTGAAATCAATGGTTTTTGTTTGGTATACATTTTAAAGTGGAAAATCAGAGTCTCAGCGTAATTCCGTTACCATGGATTTGCCCTACTACCATTTATGTTATGTGCATCAGTCCATGAGAGATTACCTGTACAGGTGTGGGGTGAAGGTTGTCATGGTAACCAGCTAAGCTTGGCCATGGCCGTGCCTGGAGGGAGGGGTAGAGTGGAGAGAGTTTCAGTAGACTACTATGCTACACCGAAACAGGAAGAACAGGGCTTGGTCCCTTCCTGGACAAAGCCTTCACAACAGCGTGAAGGGAGAGGTTACAGGATGTTACAGGATACAGTTAATTTTCCAGCTCCAATTAATCATCATTACAGTGACTGTATGAGGGGAGTTGCTTGGAGATTACTTCACATGTGTGTGTGGTCAATGTGTGTTGGAGAGTTGCCTAAAAAATAATAATCTGCTATTTCCATGACTTTCTGTTGATAACTCGCAGTTCGAACACTTCTCTAAGAAGTTCTAAACCTGTTCTCGCTGAAGCTCAAAGGCCATGATTGTTAAAATATATGGCAGACGATATGTTAATAAACTGCTTTGTCAAGGGCTATCAAGTTGGCCAAAACAATTAAAATTTAACCCACTGAACTAGGTTGACAAAATGTCCCTAGGCACTAAAAGTCACCTGAAAGCAATTGTACAGTTTTCTGTGTATGCAGATCTATTGCCCTGCCCTGAAGGTATCTTACTGCTTCCTTTGAGGTTTTCTATGAGTTAGGCTGTCCTTAAAATAGGGATTTATCATGGTTCAAAATCCCACCCTACAGTAGGCATGTGTTTGATCGGTGGTATTGCCCTTTAGATGGTGAACCCCACTAAGTGAGCTATTAAAGTCTGCTGTGAGATTCATGACCAGCCTATTTGGCAGTGTGGGGATGAGGTTTGGGACTGGCTGCAACGTAGACTGGTTTGGTTTCACAAGCTCGGTTCAACTATGTGTAAGGTTTTGTGAGTGCTTTTCATCGAACAGGTTGACCATCAGTTTTAGTAGGCTCTGTGATTGACTGGGCAGTGTGTGTGTACAGTGTGTAGGACTGTTGCTGTGTGTATTATCTGGATTGTATGTGTGTGTGTGTGTGTGTGTGTGTGTGTGTGTGTTCACTGACTGACTGTTGTACTTTCTGTCTCTACAGGTGGTTTCAGTGAGTGTTTGGACATAGTGACGGTGTGTGTGTGACAGATACCAGCGATGGCTGCCAGTAAGAGTAAGACCCAGAGTTCTCTGGCCTTGCACAAGGTCATCATGGTGGGGAGTGGTGGGGTGGGCAAGTCCGCCCTCACACTGCAGTTCATGTATGACGAGGTGAGAGCACGACACACATACTTGTTAGGGCTGGGAATTTCCAGGGACCTCACGATACGATATTATCACGATACTTAGGTGCCGATACGATATGATTTTATTGCGATTCGATGTTCTAAACATATTGCTCACCATATGTCTGCTGCAGAAGGACAAGAGAGAACCATGAGAAAACGAGTTTTGATCAGTCATGGAAATAAGTGCTGAAAACAAATTGGCTCCCTATTTAAAATGAATATGGAGAACAAGCTATGAAGGAAAAATACTAGCGTTTTGGTGCAGGTACAGCAAACTAGCGTAAAAAATAATATTGCGATATTGTCAAAACGATACGTTATATCGTCAAAAATAATATCCCGATATTTAACTGTATCGACTTTCCCTCATCACTAATACTTGTTCCTTTTTGTCATATGTTAATGTTTCAAAGCTGTATTGTGTAGAAGCTTAGTTTTCTAACTTGATACACCTAATCTTCTTGACGATGCCTCCCAGCTTATTTCCACATTACACTCTGTGAAGTACTGTAGTGACTGATGAATCATTCTGACAGTTCTGTGCTTCCTCCTCCTAGTTTGTGGAGGACTATGAGCCCACCAAGGCAGACAGCTACAGGAAGAAGGTGGTGCTAGACGGAGAGGAGGTCCAGATCGACATCCTCGACACGGCTGGACAGGAGGACTATGCTGCCATCAGAGACAACTACTTCAGGAGCGGAGAGGGCTTTCTGCTAGTCTTCTCCATCACAGAACACGAGTCCTTCACAGCTACTGCAGAGTTCAGGTTGGTCCCATGACTAACTCCTCATGTATCCTAGCATGGCATTAAAGGCAGCCTAATGTGAATCAGACTGAACACTCACTATGACAGTAATGAAAGAAGACTTGGAAGCTATGATTTGCTTGCGTGTGTGTGTGTTTGCCTGCGATATAGACCTATGTTTGTCACGGTTCAGACAGACGACCAGAGGACCACAATTGCGTCACACCAGAAAGTTTATTAAAACTTAAGGGAAAAGGGAAGTAGGGAGTGAATGAAGGCTCCAGGGGTAACAGGGATCCCGTCCAATGTGCTGGGTCTGTGCCCCCCCCAGTGGCAGCGATGCGTCCTATGAAGCCGGTGGTGGGTGGTCCAGAAGTCCTGGGGGGGGGGAGACACAGACACAACAGGGCGGAATGAAACAAGGCAGCAGTACAGTTCAAGGGAAATCCAAAATACGTAGTAGCAAGGCAGAAGGCTGGTCAGAGTTACCGGGATTGAAGAGTAGTCAGGAGTCGTTATGGCAGAAGCAGGTCTGGATCTCCTGGGGCAGAAGAGTATCCAAAAATCAGGCAGGTCCGGGGTCACAAAACCAGGGTGAGCCAGAAGCGCGAGCAAACAGGTTCCGGGTGTGAGCTTTGCAGACGATCTGACACCGGAGAGCTGAAAGACAGGGCCTTAAATACTGGGAGAGGTAGTGGGTAATGCAGCGCAGCTGGCAGAGTAATTAGAGCAGAGCAGAGCAGAGACAGGTGGAGCTAGTTAGGCTGAGTAGAGAGAGTGGTGAGCAGAGTGGAAGAAAATTAAGGTGGTAACCCGGTGGAGTGAGAGGCTCATGACAGAACCCCCCCCCCAAGGGACGGCCCCAGAAGTCCCAAGAGCAACACCACGCCGGGCGGGAGGAGGGGAGCCGGAGGAGGGCTAGAACTCCTCCGAACGGTCCGAGTGAACGTCCTCATCCTCGGAGGAAGCCGGAGGGCCGTGGTCGGGAGATGGGACAGGTCCCGAGACAGGATCAGGCACAGGACAGGAAGCCGAGCGGGCAGGACGGTTAGGGACCCCTCTGGGGCGGCCCCTACGGATTGCAGGTTGATCAGGATGCCGTTGGTGGAAAGCGGTGATGAGAGTCCTATCCACAATCCGACTAGCTGGCACCCAGGTCCTTTCCTCAGGTCCATAGCCCTCCCAGTCAATGAGGTACTGGAGACCCCTACCCCTCCGTCTGGACCGAAGCAGGCGGCGGACGGTGTAAACCAGACCACCATCGACGAGCCGTGGAGGAGGAGGACAAGGCGCAGCAGGGACCAGCGGACTCTCATGGATGGGCTTAATCTTAGACACATGGAAAGTGGGGTGCACCCTCAGGGAATTAGGCAGTTGGAGCCGGACAGCAGTTGGGCTAATCACTCTTATGATAGGGAATGGGCCAATGAACCGAGGTGCCAGCTTCTGCGACTCCACCCTGAGTGGCAGGTTCTTCGATGACAACCACACCCTTTGACCAACATGGTAGGTGGGAGCAGGAATTCTCCGACGGTTGGCCCCGGTAGTGTAGCTGGCAACGGATCTGAGGAGTGTGGCTCGGGCTTGTGACCAGGTGCGGCGACATCGACGGGCAAAAGCAAGTGCAGATGGGCAAGTAACCTCCTCTTCCTGGCTGGCAAATAGAGGAGGCTGGTATCCATAAACACATTTGAAAGGGGACATACCGATGGCAGAGCAGGTCAGAGAATTGTGTGCGTACTCCACCCATGTCAATTGCTGCGACCAGGAGTGGGGGTTGCGTGAAGTCATGCATCGCAGTGCCTTCTCGAGCTCCTGATTAGCCCGCTCTGACTGCCCATTGGATTGGGGATGGAATCCGGAAGTCAGACTGACTGTGGCTCCCAGCAGGTGACAGAACTCCTTCCAAAAAGCGGAGGAGAATTGTGGACCACGGTCAGAAACTACATCCTTTGGCAGTCCGTGGATCCGGAAGACGTGTTCCAGGACCACCTGGGCGGTCTCCTTGGCGGTTGGGAGCTTGGGGAGGGGAATGAAGTGTGCCATCTTGCTGAAACGGTCAACTATGGTGAGAATGACGGTCATGCCACTTGAAGGGGGCAGCCCCGTGACAAAGTCAAGGGCGATGTGAGACCAGGGACGTCTGGGCACAGGCAGGGGCTGCAGCAATCCGGCTGGGGGCTGGCAGGACGACTTGTGTTGGTTGCAGATGGGGCAGGCTTGGACGAATTCCCGTACATCCTTTCTCAGAGAGGGCCACCAGAACCTCTGGGCGAGCAGGTTGTAAGTGCGGGTGGAGCCAGGGTGACAAGCTAGGCGGGAGTCATGTCCCCACTGAACGACCTGGGACCTCAGGTCTTCGGGGACAAAAAGGCGGTCAGCTGGGCAAGTGCTGGGACCTGGCTGGTTACGGAGAGCCTCCAGCACCTGTTCCTCAACAGCCCAGGTCAGAGCTGCAACGATGCAGGGACTTGGCAGAATCGACACAGGGTCCTTGGAGGGGGTGTCATCCTTCTGGAATTGACGGGAGAGGGCGTCTGGCTTGGTGTTGCGTGATCCAGGCCGGTATGACAGAGTGAAATTAAACCTGGTGAAGAACAGGGCCCAGCGGGACTGCCTGGAGTTCAACCGTTTGGCCGTGCGGATGTACTCCAAGTTCTTATGATCGGTCCAAACGAGAAATGGAATGGTGGACCCCTCCAGCCAGTGACGCCACTCCTCCAAAGCAAGCTTCACAGCCAGCAGCTCACGGTTCCCTATGTCGTAATTGCACTCAGAGGGGGACAACCGACGTGAGAAAAAGGCACAGGGATGGAGCTTCCTATCCTCCGCAGCCCACTGAGAAATCACAGCACCAACTCCCACATCCGAGGCGTCCACCTCCACAATGAATTGCCGGTCCACATCAGGCATCTGGAGGATGGGAGCGGAGGTGAACCTCACCTTGAGGGTACTGAAGGCTTTGTCGGCTGCTGGGGTCCAGGTGAAGGGTTGCTTGGTGCTGGTTAGAGCAGTGAGAGGGGCAGCAACGGTACTGTAGTTCCGGATAAACTTTCTATAGAAGTTAGCAAACCCCAGAAACTGTTGCAGCTTCTTTCTGTTCTCCGGAACTGGCCATGAAGTGACTGCTGATACTTTGGCAGGATCCATTTGGATACTTCCCTCTGCCACTATGTACCCCAGGAAGGCCACTGTCTTGACGTGAAACTCACATTTCTCTGCCTTGGCGTAGAGGGAATTCTCCAGAAGACGATGAAGGACTTGCTGGACATGGCGGGTGTGTTCAGACAGGTTTCTGGAGTAGATTAAGATGTCATCCAGGTAAACGAAGACAAACTTGTTTAACATGTCCCGCAGTACATCATTCACTAGAGCCTGGAACACAGCAGGAGCATTGGTGAGGCCAAAAGGCATAACCAGATACTCGTAGTGGCCTGTTGGTGTATTGAATGCGGTTTTCCATTCATCTCCCTCCCGGATCCGCACTAGGTGGTAAGCGTTTCTGAGATCCAACTTGGTAAAAACAGTGGCTCCCTGGAGCAACTCAAAAGCAGAGGTGAGCAGAGGCAGAGGGTAACGGTTTTTCACTGTGATGTCGTTGAGTCCCCTGTAGTCGATGCAGGGGCGAAGAGATCCGTCCTTCTTCCCCACAAAGAAGAAGCCAGCACCAGCAGGAGATGAAGATGAACGGATTAATCCTGCAGACAGAGAGCCATTGATGTAGTCCTCCATGGACTTTCTTTCAGGAGCAGACAACGAATAAAGACGACCCTTTGGAGGGGCTGTTCCAGGGAGGAGGTCGATGGCACAGTCGTACGGTCGGTGAGGGGGCAGAGATGTGGCTCTAGCTTTGTTAAACACCTCTCTGAGACCATGGTAGCATTCTGGGACATTGGAGAGATCAGGAGCGGAGTTAGTAGGTACTGGCCGAGGGGGTAGTGCGGCAGCAAGCAGGCAGGTTCGGTGGCAGTCCTCTCCCCACTCCCTGATCACCCCGGTCACCCAGTCGAGCTGAGGGTTGTGCCGGCGGAGCCATGGGTAACCCAGGATGAGGGGTTGGCCTGGAGAGGGGAGCAGGTGAAACTGGATAGTTTCTTGATGGTTTCCGGACAGACCCATCGAGACCGGGGCCGTGACATGAGTGACCGATCCGAGTAAGTGTCCGTCCAGTGCCCGGGCAGGAATAGGAGGTGTCAAACGGAGGTTCTCCAGTCCCAGTTGGCGTGCCAGCTTGATGTCCATTATGTTGGCTTCGGCGCCAGAATCCACCAGAGCAGCCAGGGTGTGAGTTGAGTCAGAGAGGCGGAGGTGAACTTGCAGCAGGGGTTTGCGGTCGGAGGACTGGATGGTCATTGAACTCAACCGGACTCCCCCTATGCCCGGTGAGCTTCGACCCTTTAAAGGGCAGGTTACCACACGATGTCCATCACCTCCACAATAGAGGCAGAGGTTAGAGGTGAAGCGGCGCTGGCGCTCTGCAGGAGTGAGAGAGGCTCGCCCAATCTCCATAGGCTCAGACTGATCAAGCTGACCTGGGTGAGTGGCAGTAGATGACAGGAGCCCAGTCGGATCTCTCCGAATGCCGGTAGTAGGTGGACCTTGGCGCCCCCTCTCACGACGACGGGTCTGTATCCTTCTGTCGATCCTGACAGTCAGTGCGATGGCTTCATCAAGAGTGGAAGGCAGTTCATGGGAGACCAACTCGTCCTTGATATAGTCAGCCAAACTATGGAAGAACGCGTCCACCAACGATGGTGTGTTCCAAGAACTTCGTCTAGCCAGGGTTCGGAAGTCGATGGAATGGTCTGCGACTGTACGTCTGCCTTGTCGAATACTGAACAGTTCACGAGACGCCTCTGCGGTTGGTGAATCCAGGTCAAACACCTTCAGCATCTCCTCAGCAAACAGGTCGAAGGTTGCACATGCGGGGGTTTGACGTTCGAACTCTGCTGTTCCCCAGAGTCGAGCTCGGCCCGTCAGGTGAGTGATGGCATACCCAACTTTAGCCCCCTCCGTGGCGAAGGTCCTTGGCTGCAAGGAGAACTGAAGTCGGCAGCTAGTCAGGAATGGCCGGACCTGGGTTGAATCGCCGTTGAACCGCTCGGGGTTTCCAATCTTGGGTTCCGGAGCAGCGGCTGCAATGACCGGGGCAGGTAACTCGGGGGCAGGGCTGGTGGGCAGACTGGCTGGGGTAAGGTTGGTGAGGAGTTGAATGATCATGGCGAGTTGTTGTTGCTGCTGCTGGAACTGCTGCTCATGCTCATCGGTTTCCATGTCGGGGAAAGTGTGCGCTGAGTCCATAATGGTCAGATCGTACTGTCACGGTTCAGACAGACGACCAGAGGACCACAATTGCGTCACACCAGAAAGTTTATTAAAACTTAAGGGAAAAGGGAAGTAGGGAGTGAATGAAGGCTCCAGGGGTAACAGGGATCCCGTCCAATGTGCTGGGTCTGTGCCCCCCCCAGTGGCAGCGATGCGTCCTATGAAGCCGGTGGTGGGTGGTCCAGAAGTCCTGGGGGGGGGGAGACACAGACACAACAGGGCGGAATGAAACAAGGCAGCAGTACAGTTCAAGGGAAATCCAAAATACGTAGTAGCAAGGCAGAAGGCTGGTCAGAGTTACCGGGATTGAAGAGTAGTCAGGAGTCGTTATGGCAGAAGCAGGTCTGGATCTCCTGGGGCAGAAGAGTATCCAAAAATCAGGCAGGTCCGGGGTCACAAAACCAGGGTGAGCCAGAAGCGCGAGCAAACAGGTTCCGGGTGTGAGCTTTGCAGACGATCTGACACCGGAGAGCTGAAAGACAGGGCCTTAAATACTGGGAGAGGTAGTGGGTAATGCAGCGCAGCTGGCAGAGTAATTAGAGCAGAGCAGAGCAGAGACAGGTGGAGCTAGTTAGGCTGAGTAGAGAGAGTGGTGAGCAGAGTGGAAGAAAATTAAGGTGGTAACCCGGTGGAGTGAGAGGCTCATGACAATGTTTGAAATAATTTCCATGACTTCTTGATTGTAAGACCATACACCTCTATTCCCTTTTCCCTATGTTTGTCCTTTGCACCTGACCTCAATAGTTGCCTCTGGATCCAGATAAAGTATTTGTAATGCGTGTAATGTGTGTGTTTTAGGGAGCAGATACTGCGGGTGAAGGCGGAGGAGGATAAGATTCCTCTGTTGGTTGTGGGGAACAAGTCTGACTTGGAGGACCGCAGACAGGTCTCTGTAGACGAGGCCCGAGCCAAGGCAGAGGAGTGGGGGGTGCAGTATGTAGAGACATCAGCCAAGACACGAGCCAACGTCGACAAGGTACAGTCTGTGTGTGTGTGTGTGTGTGTGTGTGTGTGTGTGTGTGTGTGTGTGTGTGTGTGTGTAATTACTGCAGACAATTATGTTCTATATGCCATTTTCAAGGTGATAAAGTGATACAGAAATAGTGGTGGACTATCACTTTGATAATTGTCTGTTCAGGTAAATGTGTGTGTTAACATTGTTTATTTTCAATTCTCAAGGTATTCTTTGACCTGATGCGGGAGGTGCGAGGCAAGAAGATGTCGGAAAACAAGGACAAAAACGGCAAGGGAAAGAACAAGAATAAGAACAAGAAGAGCTTCAAAGAGCGATGCTGTTTACTCTGAACCCAACATGGACCTTTACAACACAAAACGCCACAATCTATCGTTACGCTGAGGAACCAACCAGCTCAGAATCACATCAGAGCATCCATCCTCACGTTGAGTCAAAAGTTTTGGATTAGTTTTTAATCTGGCCATAGTAGTGTTGTTTAGCAGGTATGGGGTCAGTTCCATTTCAACTCTGTCAATTCCGGAAGTAAACTAAAATTACAGTTCCAATTTTGCTCATTGCTTTTCTAGAAGTGAAATGGAATTGAACCCAACCCAGGTGTTTACCACATTCTCAACCACTGTTTTTGCATCTAAAACTTAAGGTTAGATAGATAGCTTGACTGTTTATTGTTTTTAAAGGAAGGTGACCATTGTTCTTCTACTCTGTGACTTGAACTGCAACGCCTGATAACAACCCAATGACCAAACTGCCTCCAACACTAACTTCAGTCTGCTTGGATCTTGTTCTGTCTATCTCAATAGATCTGTCCTTTATGATCAACTTATGATTATACCATTTATTTTAATCAAGAATGGGACTTGGGACATTTTTGTCTAGAATGGGAATGGATCTGTGAATGGGGATTGTTTCAGTCAAGCACAGAAATGTAGCGTAACTCATTTAAATGCTTTTCACTGATGTCTATGTGGTCATGGATATCAACACTAAGCTGTGTTTCTTATTGAAAAAAATCATATTTTCTAGTTAGAATTGGGAACTAAGACTGAACTTGTCATTGTTTCCTCTACAATAGGATAAAGCAATTGTCAATCAAGAAGGCTCATTGCCTAAGGATTCAAAGCACGTGATATTATTAGGGCCAGGAGTTTCTCCGGGTCAGTTTACATTATCAGGAAAAACTCCTGGCCCTAGTCTAAGATGGATGTTGAGGTGTGAAGTTGTAAGAGTTTACTAACCAGAGGTCCTGTGGCAGTTAGCAGGTAGTGTTTCTGGAGCCACCTACTGGCACTTATTGGGCACTTCCTGGTAAATACAGGAACTGAAATGGAGCTTCTGCCACATCTGTTAGTCCATGCAATATGGGTCAGTTGGCACCATAAGAGGAGAGTGAGATTTAAGTACACTCTGTGTTGCCATTAACTATCAGCCAGTCACCTTCAGCTTTGGGTTATTCATATTTGTACTTGTTATGGATTGTATTCTAATGCGTTTGTAGAAAGTGCACTACATTGTTGCCAATACCTTAAAAAATAAGAACTCTTCAAACTTCCCATGCTGGAGAATGCTAAAGCGGTTTCTGCCAACACCATTAAGAATATCATGATATAGGCTACCAACTCACTACCAAATCACCCCTCTCTATATAAATAATGTTTGTTTATTAACTGAGTGTATGAATGTATGTATGTATGTGCTTCAGACAACAGTTGATACTTCTGGATCATTTGTGTCTGTGTGAAATAACTTGGGTCATGTTCATTAGGCACCAAATGGAACAAAACGGACTGGCACAGGGAGGGACTACCTGGACATGTCCAATAGGAAATTGTCATTTTCGTTTTCAGCTATAAACATTTAAAAATGTATTGTGCCCTAATGAACGCTACTCTGGTGATTGTTGGATCAGTCACTCTGTTCTGCCCTACAACAGTAAAGTAACATTTCCAACAACCACTGTCCTAATCATTCTGCGCTTTTATAACAACGTGTGACACTACTGTTTTCTTTTAAAGCTAGTCTATTGTTGCTAGGTTTTTCACCTTATTTTCTGAACAAAAAATACTTCAAAATATGTTGCCAAATAAATGCTTTTTTTCTTTGTAAAGTTGGTGGTCTTCTTTCGCAATGTAAAAGGGTCAATCATGAAATATATTGGATTCAACTTGTTAGAATTAGACAATGTTGTCTTTGTTGATATGTGTTGAATGTATATTTTGAAATGCCTACTTGTCTTTCAGTACATGATACATCTCATATTTCCTTCAGAATTCTAGTGTAAAGTAATGTATTGGTAGGGAAACAAACATGTCATACAGTATCTTCTACAGGTCATTCACAGTACATGTAGATCTTGCTTTAGATCAGGGGTGTCAAACTCATTTTAGCTCAGGGGCCACATGGAGGAAAATCTATTCCCAAGTGGGCCGGACCGGAAAAATCATGGTATATATAACTTAAAAACAACAACTTCAGATTGTTTTCTTTGTTTTAATACGATCAACATACAACATAAAGCTGGAGCCTGAGGACAGTGTGTCCAAAATAGTACAAGCACAACATCACTATTAATCATAAAACACGTCAAGTTTATTTGAAAATTCTAAAGAAAAAGAACACACAAACACACAATGCCTCAGTGATTAACAGAACTGTTTCACAGATCACAGAACTATATCAGGGTGTCATTTCTCAGGCAGAAATGTAGATAAAAATAATGAAATCCTGTTCCCCAAACAAGTGCAAGAACCACAGAGTCAAGAATAGGTTAAATATACAAATAAAATAAAATCAATTAAAAACAATAGCACATCAACATAAAAACATATAAACATAAAGCTGGAGCCTGAGGACAGTGTCCAAAAGCACAACATCACTATTAATCATAAAACACCTCAAGTTATTTGAAAGTTCTGAGGACAAAGAACACACAAACACACAATGCCTCAGTGATTCACAGAAGTATATCACAGATCACAGAACTATATCAGGGTGTCATTTCTCAGGCAGAAATGTAGATAAAAATAATGAAATCCTGTTCCCCAAACAAGTGCAAGAACCACAGAGTCAAGAATAGGTTAAATATACAAATAAAATAAAAACAATTAAAAACAATAGCACATCAACATAAAAACATATAAACATAAAGCTGGAGCCTGAGGACAGTGTCCAAAAGCACAACATCACTATTAATCATAAAACACCTCAAGTTATTTGAAAGTTCTGAGGACAAAGAACACACAAACACACAATGCCTCAGTGATTCACAGAAGTATATCACAGATCACAGAACTATATCAGGGTGTCATTTCTCAGGCAGAAATGTAGATAAAAATAATGAAATCCTGTTCCCCAAACAAGTGCAAGAACCACAGAGTCAAGAATAGGTTAAATATACAAATAAAATAAAATCAATTAAAAACAATAGCACATCAACATAAAAACATATAAACATAAATCTGAAAGCGTTGCTCAAACTCCCGTAACAGTCCCGTTATTTTATCTTTGAACCGCTTCATGTCTGCCACATGTTGGGTCGCGCACACATTTTTCAGACAGGGGAAGTGAGCTGCATCACCACA
>NC_140003.1:24992125-25202125 GCF_964263955.1 Coregonus lavaretus
GGCTTTGTTGCGCCCTTGCAGCTGTTTGTTCAAGTTATTCAGGTGCTCTGTAACATCCACCATAAATGCAAGGTCCTGCATCCATTCTGCGGAATGAAATTCTAACACTGGTTTGCCCTTTTCTTCCATGAACTGTTCAATTTCTTCTCGTAAATCAAAGAAACGCCTCAGCACAGCACCTCGGCTTAACCATCTTACCTCAGTGTGGTATGGCAGGCCATAGATGTGGTCTTTCTCTCTGAGAAGGCTGTCAAACTGAGGGTGATTCAGGCTTCTGGATCGGATGAAATTAACAGTTTGGATGCACTTTCTCTCTGAACTTTGTCACAACGCCTGCTTTTTACCCGATCATTGAGGGCGCACCATCTATAGCCAGGCTGACAGCGCGGGACCAGTCCACTCCGACCCTGTCCAGCGCGCCGACGAATGCGGTAAAGATATCAGCTGCTGTCGTTGTATCTGTCATCGGCACCAACTCCACGAACTCCTCGGTGACGGTCAATGTGTCATCAACTCCGCGGATGAAAATGGCCAGTTGTGCAACATCTGTAATGTCCGTGCTTTCATCAATTGCAACCGAAAACGCAATAAATGACTTTACTTTTTGCTTCAACTGGCTGTCCAAATCCACTGAAAGATCGGAAATCCTGTCTGCAACTGTGTTTCTTGTCAGGCTGATATTTGCAAAAGCCTGCCGCTTTTCAGGGCACACAATCTCCGCTGCCTTCATCATGCATGTTTTTACAAATTCACCCTCACTAAATGGTTTTGAAGCCACTGCGATTTCATTAGCAATGAGGTAGCTAGCTTTCACTGCAGCGTCACTGATGTCTCGGCTGTGAGTAAACACAGACTGCTGTTTCTTCAGACCCGCCAACAGTTCATTCACCTTCTCTCATCTCCGCTGTCCTTGAAAGTTGTCATATTTGTCGGCATGAAGACTCACATAGTGGCGACGAAGGTTATATTCTATCAACACTGCAACATGCTCTGAACACACCAAACATACAGCTTTCCCATTCAATTCTGTGAATAAATAGGATGACCATTTTTCTTGGAACACGCGTCCACTTTTCTCTTTTTTGACAGAGACATATTGGGGCAATGAGGGTGCCAAAGCACATCATGTTAAAAGTAGAAGCCGTAATAAATATCGCGGGCAAAACAAAGTAGCTCATTGGCTGCACGTGCTTGACCTACTTGTTCTGCCCCGGTATAAACAGTTTGCTTGCTTAACACAATTGCTATTGCGCCATTCAGTGGACGCAATTGGAAAAGCAGTTTCTTTTATTGAAAAATTGCAGCGCATTTTTATACTTTACAAAAAAAAAAAAATCATCTCGCGGGCCGGATTAAACCCGTTTGCGGGCCTGATCCGGCCCGCGGGCCGGACGTTTGACACCCCTGCTTTAGATGCAAAAAGTGTATAGGAATTAATGGGTAAAAATATTGGTGCCATTAAGCATTTATATTAACCCTAAAAGCACCAACAGGGGGACAATTTTGACCCAAAGGGGTAAAAAAAAGTATATTTCGAAACCATTTGTTTTATCCTTCTGAAATTGTAGGACTTTGTCAAACAACTAGTTACCGACATAAAACAATTTACGATG
The DNA here is from genome assembly GCF_964263955.1 of Coregonus lavaretus. Lineage (NCBI taxonomy): Eukaryota > Metazoa > Chordata > Actinopteri > Salmoniformes > Salmonidae > Coregonus > Coregonus lavaretus. Next base: position 24,993,739 of record NC_140003.1, read on the forward strand.
ATTTCTGTATTAATATGGAGGAATGAAAAATAATCTATTTTGTTTACTAGACAAGGTGAATCTGCCGATGTGCCATTGAGCAAGGCACTTAACCCTAATTTTCTCCAGGGGCACAATACTACTCAGAGCGCAGCTGAGAGGCAGGTGCCAGTCAATGAGAGAGAAGCCAAGGGAGCTGAATTCAAACGTAAGGGCAACCAGTTCTCCGAGCAAGGTGTTGACGAGGGTATCCAATCCTCCAGGTCCAGACGCAGAGTGAGGAAGAAGAGTCCCTTCTCCCCCTGCTACTTTCCCTGTCAGAGTTAGTTCCCCACACCACTCAAGCAGGTGGAGTGAAATGCTGTTTACACTTCCCAATCCAAAGCCTAGTTAAAAAGAAAGATGAGAAACCTAGTACCCAGAAGAAGGTAAGCAAATCATCTAAAAGAGCTGACCCTGTAAAGAAACACATTTTACTATACCTATCCGGTGTTAAAATAAACATCTATCTAGCTGAAAATGTGGACTCAATATTTATTTTTTAACAAAAAATGTTGTGATAAAAGCACCAAATTTGGCACAGAGGTAGATGTACAGTATGTACGCTGAAAATATACAGATATGGAGCCACCCCAGATTTGTCCCCTGGGGGGCGTGGCAGCCATTATAACAAAAAAACAAAATGTAAATACATATTCCAGTCAATGTCTCTATACCAAGTTGAGAGTCATCTTTTAGATGCAATTGGAACTGAGTTGATAGCCTATAGCATTCCAAAGTTAGAGCTAAAAGTCTGATGGCACCGGTACACAAATAACTGCTAAAAACATGAAAAACATACAAAAATGTATATTTCTAAACATCAAATCTGACTATAAATGTGTGAAAATGTTAAAATATATGCTTATTTGGGGGATTTTAAACCATTTACTAAGGTTGATGAAAGAAAAAGTGTTACTGTTTGACAGAAAGTGTAATTTTGCCATTTCCAATTTGAGGTAAAAAAAAAATAATAATACCCCTGTTGGATGCTTTTAGGAGTTGAAATATGTTGGTTCTTTTAGGGATACAACTGTTATATTTTCTTGTTTCATTACAGTCATAAAGCAGGCAGTATTTAACAAGACACTCCTAAGGAGTGTACAGAATGAGTCCTATTTTTATAGGGGAATCCAGGGCATTATTAGGGCCCTCAGCTTGAGGGCTCAATACCCCTCTGAGACTGCAGGCCAGACTGCCTTGCTAGTTGACTTTAGATGGACTATCAAGCTAGTTAGCTAACTGGGTATAGGCTATAGCTAGCTAGCTTTTGATGCTTATGATGTTGTTCTATTTATAAGGGAGACATTTTTATTAACTAATACTAATTTCTATTCTGATTTAGCTCACTAACCGGCTCAGCAAGCAATCTTGAAGCTAGCTAACTGACTGTAGACTGTTAGTTTATTAAAAATAAATGCACTGTTGGTTAAGGGCTGTAAGTAAGCATTTCACTGTAATGTCTGCACCTGTTGTATTCGGCGCATGTGGCCAATAAAATCTGATTTGATTTGATTTGATTAGCTACTGACTGTTAGCTAGCTACTGGGTATCATTTTTGATATGTTGTTAAATTAAAGGCCACACATTGTTAACATAGAGCATTTCATCAGACATATTCTCTATTCTACTAATATTTTGGGATAGGGTGGATATTTTTTCTTGCTCTTACCAGCTGTTGGCTCGCTCCATGAGAAGCTTCGGCCTGGTTGTATTTGGGGCCATTTGAATTTGAATTCAGTGACGTCACGTCACACGTGAGGAAAGAGGAGGGACGGGGGAAAATGGCGGGTGCTGTTGCTGCCTGATCTGGTAACAGCGGCTAGGGGATATTTCACCTCAATCTCACCTGTAAACCATGCACACCATATTGACCATATTGCAACAACTGACCACATTTCCATTACACTTTTAACACTAGAAGGTAAATTATTATTGCTCCTGAGTCCTGCCGTCCACGTTCACATTTAAATACCAACTCAAAACAAGTCCGACGGACCGGCGGCATGAAAACTCATGGGCTAGCTGGTTTGAAGCATGCTAGCTTTAGTTAGCTAATGTTATATCCAGAATACCAAACTGAATACATCACTTTGAACCTCAAAACTTCTTAGCTAAACTCAAGGTCATGTTCCTAAACATATCCTGAGATTAAAATTGCAAAACGACTCACCTTTTTATTGTTTTAGTTAAGAATAGTAATGACATTATGTATTAGGTATTACCAGAAGGGCTATTGTTTATTGTATTTAACCCCTATTTTTTTGCCAAGTATGTTGACCATTTTCCAAATCATTCTCAGTTACTTACAGCAACGACCTGGGGAAGAGTGACACGGGAGGGATGAAGGAGCCCGCCATGTTGTCAGGTGAGTGATTAGTAAAGGTGGCTCTTAGCCTACTTGCCTCCCTGACATCAGACCAGCTGTGCTACTTCTTCTTAGCTCTGCCTTCCCTTGCCCCTCTTAAGCAGATTAGGTGGTCTGCTAAACTCACAGCACGGTACTTATTTAGAAATGTCTGAAAAGGGCAAACTGAGGAAGACTAATGACCGATGCAGTGTCACCAGCACACAAGTCTTTTATCATTCTACAGAGTGGCTCGTCCTCTGTGTAACCCTCATTATATTTGAGCTAATGTTGGAGATGAGTATGGACTAGTGATAAAGCACCATCCCAGTCCTTCTACTACACAGAAAGAGAAACAGACTCAGTGTAATTGCTCTGGAACAAAAAATTTATATAATGGACATAAAATTACTTATATTTTATCAGGGCACCGCACCATAGGCTTTTACTATTGGATGGTTTGGGAGGGGAGTATACTTGTTGGGCACAAGGTGGCAGTCACACCATTCATAACTTTTCATCTGTCTATATTTTCAATGTTTCTTGTAGTCTTCATAATATGATGGGTGTCCATACTGCTGATTAGCTCTTTACATATAGCCAGTAAATTATGTTTGATTGCACGGTAGAAGAGACACTTGTCAGTAAGACCAATTCCTCTTTGAGCAATTCTCTCTCTGTAGATGACTGAGGGTGTATCCCCAAATATGCTATGCAAACAAATCCCACATTTTGTCAAGACCTGGATCCATATTGTGAGATAGACTAGAGGAAATATGAGGAAAATGGCGATGGCAGAGGTATAAGTATGTGAGGCTGTATATTGTGACATCCACCTTGCTTGAGAGTGCCGTTGTACAGTAGTTCCCTATATGGCTGGTTAAACAGACCCAGATAGTCCAGGAGTAAGCTTAATCTGGGTCCGGGAAACCAGTCCCTTATCATTGCTCTCCTTATTGTTCACTAGCGGCCATGTTGTGTAGCCATCAGGGAGAGGGGATTGGGGACTGTGAAGGTCTCCATTGCATCCCACAGTAGATGACCCATAGAGAGAAGCTGCCTTAACGATCAGTGAAATTGTCAGTGAAATGGTCTGTATTAATGGCGGAACGGAGCCGTGGGGAGTACACTGCACTGGGAAATGTTAAATAGGCCGTTTAATGATTCCAATTCAACAGCATCTCAGTATCTGGCCTCACCATTAATCAACCCTGTAGGTCTAGAGAACAATGCGTACAGAGCTCAAAATATATATTTTTCTTGTGCTTCACTTTGTAGATGCAGTGAAGAGAGAAATCATAAGTGTTAATATCAGTTTTTACCATCATGAGCTGCTTGAGGTTCATGAACCTGTATTGTTTATTGCCACACCTGAAATGAACTACTCCCACATCCTCTACATATAAAACACTGATGGACACTTAGTACAAGGAGAGCCTGGAAGAGAGTGGAAGAAGTAAGGAAAAGGTCAACCACAAGATCACACGTCAAGGTCAGTATTGCTTGGTTTAACTAAATTGTAGGGCCATGTGAATAGTATGAATAACTTGTAGGTGTGAATAGTGTAATTAACTTGTACAGTATATGTAAATAGTATAAAATGTGATCCTGAAAGCATAATTAACTTTCTAATCATACTCGGCCCTGACAACCTACTTAATATCAGTCATCAGGGATGGGATGTTGTCGAAGATGACGATTTACTGATGATGATGATTCATTTGACCCTGGGTGTCAGAGGGCTTTGTGATGGAAGGGACTCAGCATGGGAGGTCGAGAGGAAGGCTGCCTCATTACTTCTGCTTGATTGCAGGGGAGTGAGAATGAGAACAATAGCAGAAGGCTACTATCCACATTCATCTGCATGATGTATGTGCAATGATTGCATCAGGAATTCAGCCTGCTTTGTTTGAATTGAGCTATGAAGTACGGAGTGATCGAGAGAGAGCAGTGAACTGAGGGGTGAATTATTGGAAGTCGCCTAAACAATATGAGCAACGAGTAGAATACTAATGAGTTTGGATAGAAAGAAATCAGATGAGATGTGGCCAAAACTAATGATTGATTGTGATTCTGATCTGTTATTTGTAAAAACTGAGGAACATGTCTGTGGAAGGACCTTTTACAGTAGGCTTGTAGCATACTGTGCCTATAAGTTATTAAGAAAGATCCAGGGAAAGAGATTAACTGTTACATTCTATGATAGATTTACATTCAAATGTATGCATCCGACCATTGAGAACCTCCTCCTCTGGTCTGTGCTTAACTGTCCAAAATTATTTAGAGGTTGTTATTGTTGTTGTGTTTTATTTCAATTTAAAAGTTGTTATACTGCAGCATTTTCTCAATAATGCATGGAGATAAACATATAGAGATTCCGTTATAATGGCTGCCTGCTATAAAGGTATTGATGCACGGACCAGAGGAGGAGGTTCTCAATGGTCGGATGCATACATTTGAATGTAAATCTATCATAGAATGTAACAGTTAATCTCTTTCACTGGATCTTTCTTAATAACTTATAGGCACAGTATGCTACAAGCCTACTGTAAAAGGTCCTTCCACAGACACGTTCCTCTGCCACTCTGCTCCCTGTCAATCAAACCTAGCCATGGGCAATGATGACGTCCCTCTGAACAGTGCATGTCATTACTGCTCAAGTGCAACCTCTCAACTGCCAGTATATTCAGCTTTATTTATACAGACATCATAGTCTATATTTACAAACTTAGTGGAAATAGTCTATTAGCCACACACACACACACACACACACACGCACACACACGCACACACACGCACACACACGCACACACACGCACACACACGCACGCACACACACACACACACACACACACACAGAGAGTGATTAATTATTAGTTTTTCTGTGCCGTTGAACAACGGTTACTACTTTATGCCTCATTTGATCTGGAAAAACACTCATTAAGGAAATGTGGGCGATTTGACTTTTACAACAACAAATAAAAAAGTTAAAAAGCAATGGGATTGAGGGAGGCGAAGGTTTACTAAAATAATTACCCTAAATGAAATAAGTGTGGTGTATGCCAATTAGTGTTGAGGAGATTGGCTCTTGACTGATGCATTGCTACTATTGATACAGTATATCTAGGATCAAAGCTAGAGTTGAATAATCAATTTTGAATTAATGATCTGGTTGCAGATTGTTTTGATTCCTAGACTTTCTGCTTTTTGGAAGAAAGTATATATTTAAAGTTAGATGGGAAGAGAAAAACTAATGCTGTATTGAAAATTAGATGATAAGATGAGTACTTTAAACATGCTGGCACTTACTCTTCCCCGATTTAAAGCTGACATTGTCTAGACATTAACCAACAATTGTCAGTTTCAATTGGTACTGAGCATTCATATCCACATGAATCCCAAAATGAATAGAACAATACGTTAATTAAAATTAAACCAACTCATTTGCTGGGCTTTTTACAAATATATATTTATTTTTTTCTTGCTCACTTGGCAATACAGTCCAAGAGAGTGCTTTGCTTTGAAGATTCTGACTCGAAATGAAGGGGCAGACATTTTCAGACACAAAGGAATGATTTTATGTTTTGTACAGATATGACATGCAAGCTTATATCCAGAAGCAATTCTTTAAGTATAGAACAATCTCTGAAAGTGCAACAGCTCCCCATTCATAGTGTCACTTTGGTTTCAGAGTACGAAACGGATTCTCGCAATGCTTATGTCACATGTCATTCGCACTTAAAGTGAAAACTGAAGTGGTATCCATAGATCCAACATTTCTCCCTGTGTAAGATCGATCACTGTTGTAAAACGAGCCTGGGACTGTACTAGTCTATGCTACAGGAGGTTGGTGGCACCTTAATTGGGGAGGACGGGCTCGTGGTAATAGCTGGAGCGGAATAGGTGGAATCGTATCAAATACAACAAACACATGGTTTCCGTTCCATTTGCTCGGTTCCAGCCACTATTATGAGCCGTCCTCCCCTCAGCAGCCTCCACTGGTCTATGCCTTTAAACCATGAGTCCCACCATAACGCTGTGTGTTTGAGCTACAGACTTCTGGGTTGTCTGCATATGTAGATACCAACCATTAGTATGTGTGATTAACAGGGGCTGAGCTAGAGCAGTGTTTATAAGACAAGGGCGGATTCCGAAGGGGCCCGGGGCCGGGTCTTTTTACAAAAACGTCTGTAGAGTCCAAATGGTTTAAGCTACACACTACTAAACAAAAATCTATGAAAAGCCGAGACTCTCACCAACACGCACAGGTTTTGCTCTGTGACGCTCTCCAATCCGAGCGGCTATTCTGCGCGCACCTAGAACCTAACGCTTCAAAATAGCCTAAATATTTATCATTTCACGTTTTAAATGTATTTCCTTTTATACAGTGCATTCGGAAGGTATTCAGACCCCTTGACTTTTTCCACATTTTGTTACAGCCTTATTCTAAAATGGATTACATTGTTTTTTTTCCCCCTCATCAATCTACATACAATACCCCAAAGCAAAAAGCGGTTTTTAGAATTTTTTTCAAATGTATATATATATATTTTTTGAAATATCAAATTTACATAAGTATTCAGACCCTTTACTCAGTACTTTGTTGAAGAACCTTTTGCAGCAATTACAGCCTTGAGTCTTCTTGGGTATGACGCTACAAGCTTGGCACACCTGTATTTGAAGAGTTTCTCCCATTCTTCTCTGCAGATCCTCTCAATCCTCTCTGTCAGGTTGGATGTGGAGCGTCGCTGCCCAGCTATTTTTGGGTCTCTCCAGAGATGTTCGATCAGGTTCAAGTCCGGGCTCTGGCTGGGCCACTCAAGGATATTCTGAGACTTGTCCCGAAGCCACTCCTGCGTTGTCTTGGCTGTGTGCTTAGGGTTGTTGTCCTGTTGGAAGGTGAACCTTTGCCCCTGTCTGAGGTTCTGAGCGCTCTGGAGCAGGTTTCCATCAAGGATCTCTCTGTGCTTTGCTCCATTCATCTTTCCCTCGATCCTGACTAGTCTCCCAGTCCCTGCCACTGAAAAACATCCCCACAGCATGATGCTGCCACCACCATGCTTCACCGTAGGGATGGTGCCAGGTTTCCTCCAGACCAGAGAATCTTGTTTATCATGTTCTGAGAGTCCTTTAGGTGCCTTTTGGCAAACTCCAAGTGGGCTGTCATGTGCCTTTTACTAAGGAGTGGCTTCCGTCTGGCCACTCTACCATAAAGGCCTGATTGGTGGAGTTCTGCAGAGATGGTTGTCCTTCTGGAAGGTTCTTCCATCTCCACAGAGGAACTCTGAAGCTCTGTCAGAGTGACCATTGTGTTCTTGGTCACCTCCATGACCAAGGACCTTCTCCCCCGATTGCTCCGTTTGGCCGGGCGGCCAGCTCTACAAGGTGTCTTGGTGGTTCCAAACTTCTTCCATTTAAGAATGATGTAGGCCACTGTGTTCTTGGGGACATTCAATCCTGCAGAAATGTTGGGATGCCCTTCTCCAGATCTGTGCCTTGACACAATCCTGTCTCTGAGCTCTACGGACAATTCCTTCTACCTCATGGCTTGGTTTTTGGTCTGACATTCACTGTCAACTGTTGGACCTTATATAGACAGCTGTGTGCCTTTCCAAATCATGTCCAATCAATTGAATTTACCACAGGTGGACTCCAGTCAAGTTGTAGAAACATCTCAATGATGGTTAATGGAAACAGGATGCACCTGAGCTCAATTTCGAGTCTCATAGCAAAGGGTCTGAATAATATTTTGCTAAAAAATCTAAAAACCTAATTTTGCTTTGTCATTCTGGGGTATTGTGTGTAGATTGATGAGGGAAACAATTAATTCAATCCATTTTAGAATAAGGCTGTAACTTAACAAAATGTGGAAAAAGGGAAGGGGTCTGAAAACTTTCCGAATGCACTGTATGTGGCATAAACATAACCAGTCACAATGTTTTAATCTGATTAGGCTACTTAAAAAGTCTCCTGTAGACATGCGCACGTTCATCTAAAATATAATTCCAGCATCCTCAAAATGGCTTGACATTAAACAAGGTTTCCATCCAACCTTTTGAGTAAAGTAGCCTACATGTCTGATAAAAAATGTCACCACATCATGGGAAAGCATGCAGTTTATTATAGATTAAAGAAGTTATGATGAACTTCACAGGGTGATGAAAGTGCATGGTGATGAGGTTGATGAGGTTGATGCTCCTTTCAATAAATATCGGTGGTCTCATTTTGACAAATACAAATAATCTTGCACTATTGTCCATTATAATCTCCTCATGTAGTAGGCTATACCTGCACTGTATCTGCGAGCTGTTGGCTAGAGTGCACTTGCCAATACCAGATGTGTGCACATTTTCTATAACTACGCAGCATTTTTGGTGCCAAAACTAGCAGTACGCCTACAGCTGAAAATGCGATGGATACCCATTTAACTTTTTTTTAAATTCAGAACATGGGAATTTAACCTCAAAAGGTATTTTGATGTGCACTACATATTTATGCACAGACTTTTATCTGCAACATGTCAATTTGATGTAAACACAACTCTGATGGGAAAATGCTCCTGGCTTTCCCTTAGCTATTAATTGCCGGCATTTGGCCAATAAAAAAAAAGAAATCCTATAAATAAAATTGTAGCAGGCCAAATTGTCCAGGAGAGGCTGCCTATCATAGCCTACACCCTGAATTTGCGCTTCAACACCATTCTTTCATGCCTTGCTTGCACGTGCATCGGCTGCTGAGGAGAGAGAGAGCAACAGAGGAGCCTTGGCCTAGGCCGCTGTTGATTGTGAAGATGGAGGCCTTTTTCATTCAAGTAAAACAGAAGTTAGAGGAAAAAGACTATGACTATAGTGAAAAGCCTACAAGGGGAATTTAATATAAGTTTTAATATTGTAGTGGACTAAGGCAACTGTGCAACTCCCTATTCAGGTAGGATGCAATTTTGGAACTTAAATGTATTTATGATAATTTGTTTTATCATTATTATTATTGTATATCATTGTTATTATTGTAAGCCTATTTATTAATCGAAACCAGTTATTTAAATATTTTCCTCCAAACATAACAATGGTCATTATGGCCAATCTGTTCTATTTTTGTTTCATCAGACCAGAGGACATTTCTCCAAAAAAGTACGATCTTTGTCCCGATGTGCAGTTGCAAACCGTAGTCTGGCTTTTTTATGGCGGTTTTGGAGCAGTGGCTTCTTCCTTGCTGAGCGGCCTTTCAGGTTATGTCGATATAGAACTCGTTTTACTCGTAGATACTTTTGTACCTGTTTCCTCCAGAATCTTCACAAGGTCCTTTGCTGTTGTTCTGGGATTGATTTGCACTTTTCGCACCAAGGTACGTTCATCTCTAGGAGACAGAACGCATCTCCTTCCTGAGCGGTACGACAGCTACGTGGTCCCATGGTGTTTATACCTGTGTACTATTGTTTGTACAGATGAACGTGGTACCTTCAGGCGTTTGGAAATTGCTCCCAAGGATGAACCAGACTTGTGGAGGTCTACAATTTGTTTTCTGAGGTCTTGGCTGATTTCTATTGATTTTCCCATGATGTCAAGCAAAGAGGCACTGAGTTTGAAGGTAGGCCTTGAAATACATCCACAGGTACACCTCCAATTGACTCAAATGATGTCAATTAGCCTATCAGAAGCTTCTAAAGCCATGACATCATTTTCTAGAATTTTCCAAGCTGTTTAAAGGCACAGTCAACTTAGTGTATGTAAACTTCTGACCCACTGGAATTGTGATACAGTGAATTATAAGTGAAATAATCTGTCTGTAAACAATTGAAACAATGGACAATGGAAAAACTACTTGTGTCATGCACAAAGTAGATGTCCGAACCGACTTGCCAAAACTATAGTTTGTTAACAAGAAATTTGTTGAGTGGTTGAAAAACGAGTTTTAATGACTCCAACCTAAGTGTATGTAAACTTCCGACTTCAACTGTATGTAAAGAAATAACGTGACCCCCGAAAGCCAGATGGAGATGTGTAAATTAGATGTGCATTCAGTCCTTATATTACTGTAGCATATGCTGCAGCAAATGTAGGGACCATAATGGAAATAAGTCCCTGACTTTATTGTGCAATCCCGGTCACTTTTTAAATTATTTGTGTATATAGGTATGTCATTTTTTAACTGACAAATAAAATCATCAATCAATTCAAACTGTGCAGAGGCAATTTGATGAATGGAAAAACACATATGTTACAAAACACCAAAATGTACAATGACATTCAGAGATTGTCAAGCCAAGCCTTTGGTACTGGGCAAGCCTACAAGCTGGTGAGGGATGTTTTTTCTGTTTGTCGATATTGACATAGTCTATTTATTGTGGTGTTGTAAACGCAAACCATGTCGGTATGTTTTGTTTATTGGTTGTGTGTTGCATTGGCACAGAAACCTGTTGGTGGAAAATTCATGGTATATATTTTATATAATTATAAATATGGCATCAAAATGTTGAAAATCAGATTTGCCCCTAGCAGCTCTGATCGTGAAGTAATGAAACAGGCAGGGAGAGTGAGCTCCTCTGTGGTGGTCGGCGAACCCTCAATCTTCTGGCCCGTAGCCCTGCGTGGCATCGACTTTGCCACAAAGCAAAATAGATATCCACTTTTAAAAACGCAGGGTCCCTACAGTTATTGTCATTTGTGGTCATAAACATTATTTTGAGTTCATTATGTTGAGTGGGAGGGTGTTCATTTTATTTTACAGTACAAGGTAGGGTCATGTGAAAATATGTTTACGTTGGGGGGAGGTGGGTGCATTCTTTTTAATGACACCTTGAGTTGGACCAGCCCCCCCAGTTATCTGTCAGAGTTTCCAGTCACTATCCTATCTGTTAAACCCGAGTGTGATGGACATAGACAAGTGTGTGTTTGAGACTGGCACTTGGACAGACAGAGGAAAATAAAATATGTATACCAGCCACAGACCATTTAGATGATATTAGATAGAAAAATAAGAAAAAACATAAAGAAGGAAAGAAAATCAAATATGTACCTGTATTCATTTTATTTTTGTCATAATGTCATGTTAGGTGTGGTCTTGGCTATAACTGTCATCAGTTAGATAAGGACAAGAGACAATACCTCATGATTCTATGTGCGGATCTTCTGTTTTTCCATTTGGGATTATTTCAGGTGAACGCACAAACTAACATTCTGAAGACTGGGTGCGTGGTGCCAAATGTTACCCTATGGGCCCTGGTCAAAAGTAGTACACTATAAAGGGAATCGGCTGCCATTTGGAATGCAGTCAATCACTAAAAGTGCATAGGGTTTTTCCTTACTTCATATCTCATCATGGATGCAGCCAGGATCTTTGTCTTGATAGGGAAGACTACTAAACTGCATCCAAATTGCACCCTATTCCCTATAGCAGTGTTTCCCAACTCCAGTCCTCGAGTACCCCCAACAGCACACATTTTTGTTGTAGCCCAAGACAAACTTACTTGATTCAACTCATTGAGGGCTTGATGATTAGTTGACAAGTTTAATCATGTGTGCTTGTCCAGGACTACAACAAGAATGTGTGCTGTTCGGGGTACTCGAGGATTGGAGTTGGGAAACACAGCCCTATAGTGCACTACTTTTGACCAGAGTCCTATGGAATAGGGAATAGGGTGTAATTTGGGACGCACACCTGGAATCCTGCTTAGCTTTAGACAGGCAGGTATTTCACCCACACCGACAGCACCATTTTACTGGCTACCCTCCTAAATGCACTTCAGCAGTTACCTGAGCATCTCCGAGCTCATTTTCTGGCTCAGTGCAGGTATGGACAAAGCTAAATCAGGAAGTAATGATGAAGCTCACTCTGTCTAACCACTAGGAAAAACACTGTCACCCTTTGTCACCCTTTTCCTTACATAGTGCACTACTTTTACCAGAGCCCTATGGTCAAAAGTAGTGCACTATATAGATATTAGGGGGCATTCGTGACACAGACTCTGAACAGTCAGCAGGTGTCAGGGAAGCAGATTCACAATATTTCCTCAGGAACCTCATTAGCCCACAGCTGACTGACTCTCTAATGATTCTTATAGCTATGTGTAACATACCTACCTAACCCATTCACAAGATTCAAACAGCTTTGAATTAAATCTGCAGCAGGAAAGGGGGAGCGTGTTGTTATGAGGAGGGGCCCCAAAAAGCTTGAGCTGACACTACTATCTTCCTTTGGAGATATTAACTTATTTAACGCATACAACTTCCTTATAGTTAGTACTAGGGCATAGAAGGGGACACCTCTCTGCGGAACAGACTAGATTGGAGACATCCTTGTCGCGTCCCTTGGATCACTTAACAGTGGTGTAACGTTTCTCACAAAGCACCAGGGGGGTTAAGAGGGAAAGCAGGCAACTTTATTTTAGTTGAGGAGGAAAAATAAGTGTGTTTTATGATGGATAGTAGAGACTGAAAACCATGATTTGAGTCTCTAGGAGAGCTGGCAGAGCTGTGGTGGTGACCAGTAGGTCAGCCATCGATTCCCAGCCATCTCTACTGAGCCACTAATAAGACACTTGTGATTTCCCTCATGCTAGATTACTCCCCTTGTGTGCTTCTCCTCCACCTTGCCAGTTATATACAGTCTCACTACGGGAAGTATGAAGTTGTGTGTGTGTGTGTGTGTCCCAGGAATATATTAAATCTCCAATGACTAGCCTATATGCAGTGTTGTTGGCATAATGACTAGATCAGAATTGGGTTGCCTGTGTAAAAGCAGTGAGCAACTGGAGAAAGCTTGTGGTCGACTGTTCTGAAGCCAAAGAAAAATGATATGCCTTAGATCCAAATGCCAATCATTACATGTGACAGTCATCAAACCACTCCTTTCCAACCTGAAATAGATATACAATACTTTGACACCAGCCTGAATGTCCCAAGGACCCAGGGGCCTGAGGGTAACAAATCTTTCTGAGGCAAGATGATGACAAACAAAGCCTTTTAAATGTTCCCATTTTCTCCCATGTCAAGAAGAATTGATGTCTTGCTATGCAGGCCACAAATTACCCAGAAAGGGAAAAGAATGCACTGCCAGTTAAGTTTCAGTGTGGACGGGAGGAACCTTTCTCTGGAGAGGTACTGGATATGCATCCCAAATGGCACCCTATTCCCTATGTAGTGCACTAATTTTGATCAAGGCCCATAGGGCTCTGGTTAAAAGTAATGCACTATTTAGGGAACAGGGTGCCATTTGGGATGTAGCCCTACAGAGGTCAACCTTTTGCTTATTGTTTTTCATGAACACACTTAGGGAATGCACTGACCACCAGCCATCTTGAATGCTTTTTATTGCATTTATTTTGCAATTCAAGAGAATCGAGAGAGGAATTCCAGTAGCTATAATAAAAACAAAAAAATACAACGTTACTAAAGGTTGACTAAAGGTTAATGATCAAAAGGTTAATGCCATCGATGGTGATGCCATATTTACCATTTAAATTTGACACACACTTCGGCATAATGTAAGATTTCACTAAGCCTGATGCTCTGATGCTCTGAATGATAGCTGAGCTGAATCCCTGTACATGGTTCTGAAATCCCAAATCCCCTCTCCGTCCACCACATGGGGACCTCTATCCTCCAGATTGGTTGAGCAGAGCTCCACAGGTGCAGAGCCCCAGCCTGAGCTTCATTAACTGATAGCAGCAGAGATGGAGGTGTCAGCAGGGGAAAGAGACAGGGAGATAGTGAGGAGTCAGATAGAAGATTGTCACCCACCTGGAGACGGGAAGCATCCCAAATGGCACCCTTTTCCCTATATAGTGCACTACTTTTGACCAGGGCCCATAGTCAAAAGTAGTGCACTATATATGGTATAGTGTGTCATTTGGGACACACTGGGAGACTGGGGCACAGTCTGCCGTTGGGACTTGCATCCACTCACCGGGACTCTATTTCAGATGTCTGGTTCCTCTCATTGCCTCTGCTAACCCCCGAAGAGGGTAACAGCATGTGGTTTCAACACTATAAGAGAGTTGAAATATCACAAGCCTGATCAAATGTAGGCCTTCATATAGTCTAGCGAGTTGTGTGGACTCATAATGGCTTCACTTGACTTTAATGTAATCTATTAACATGATTGTGCACTAATTTCGACCAGGGTCCATAGAGAGCCAGAGAACCTGTATAGAATGTGATGATATAGAACATATAATAGAACGTGATCATGTCTGTCTATTATGCTGAGGAGAAAGAAAAAAAAATTATATATATATATATATATATATATTCCTACTAACACTGACTTTGCTAATAACTACTTTATTGAGGGAAAATGTACTTGCTACGACTGATATGTGGTTGTCTCACCCAGCTATCTTAAGATGAACACACTAATTGTAAGTCACTCTGGATAAGAGCATCTGCTAAATGACTAAAATGTAAATGTAAGAGGATTTGATTATCAGAGCTTAATGGTGTCTTTTCTCCAGCCTGGAGGGGATCCGTTCCTCCTACTGCTGCATATTCATGATCCTGTCCTCTTTTGTTGGGATGACTAAGAGAGGCACATCCTGATCACAGCACTGGGAGCTCAGCCCTGTTCATCTATCTGAGTGCCTGTATAGAGGTACACTGGAGGTACACTGGTAATTATGATGAACAATTGGCCAAACAGGAATCCTCTAATATAAGACCAGGTCTATTAACCTGATAATGACCTTGAAATGTAGACAGTGTTGATCCAATGGTACAGTGAATGGGGAAGTTAACTAGTGGTGTAAATCAAACACACAGTGAATATGCTATTTATTCAATATTGCTAGACAAAATGCTATTGCAAAACGACACTTTATGTTAAGGGGAAGGGAAAGGGGGATACCTAGTCAGTTGCACAACTGAATGCATTCAACCGAAATGTGTCTTCCGCATTTAACCCAACCCCTCTGAATCAGAGATTGTAATGTATGATTGTATGATTGTAATGTATCTGACATATCATTCTGATAGAATAGACATTGAAGCTGCATGCACTCCAGGCTGTTGTGGTATGCTACAGATGTAGGATCTTAATTAGATCACCCAGTTGCAGGATAACTTTCTTGCAATGAAGGAAATGTAAAACTTGTAGTGTATTTGAAGTTTAAAAAGGCTTCTGAAGTTCTCAATATTTACGATATATACGACAGCCTCTTGTGTCTCTCTTTATTAATGTATCTCTTATAGGGACATGATCTACAGTGGGGAGAACAAGTATTTGATACACTGCCGATTTTGCAGGTTTTCCTACTTACAAAGCATGTAGAGGTCTGTAATTTTTATCATAGGTACACTTCAACTGTGAGAGAAAATCACATTGTATGATTTTTAAGAAATTCATTTGCATTTTATTGCATGACATAAGTATTTGATACATCAGAAAAGCAGAACTTAATATTTGGTACAGAAACCTTTGTTTGCAATTACAGAGATCATACGTTTCCTGTAGGTCTTGACCAGGTTTGCACACACTGCAGCAGGGATTTTGGCCCACTCCTCCATACAGACCTTCTCCAGATCCTTCAGGTTTCGGGGCTGTCGCTGGGCAGTACGGACTTTCATCTCCCACCAAAGATTTTCTATTGGGTTCAGGTCTGGAGACTGGCTAGGCCACTCCAGGACCTTGAGATGCTTCTTACGGAGCCACTCCTTAGGTGCCCTGGCTGTGTGTTTCGGGTCGTTGTCATGCTGGAAGACCCAGCCACGACCCATCTTCAATGCTCTTACTGAGGGAAGGAGGTTGTTGGCCAAGATCGCGCGATACATGGCCCCATCCATCCTCCCCTCAATACGGTGCAGTCGTCCTGTCCCATTTGTAGAAAAGCATCCCCAAAAATGATGTTTCCACCTCCATTTTTCACGGTTGGGATGGTGATCTTGGGGTTGTACTCATCCTTCTTCTTCCTCCAAACACGGCGAGTGGAGTTTAGACCAAAAAGCTATATTTTTGTCTCATCAGACCACTTGACCTTCTCCCATTCCTCCTCTGGATCATCCAGATGGTCATTGGCAAACTTCAGACGGGCCTGGACATGCGCTGGCTTGAGCAGGGGGACCTTGCGTGCGCTGCAGGATTTTAATCCATGACGGCGTAGTGTGTTACTAATGGTTTTCTTTGAGACTGTGGTCCCAGCTCTCTTCAGGTCATTGACCAGGTCCTGCCGTGTAGTTCTGGGCTGATCCCTCACCTTCCTCATGATCATTGATGCCCCACGAGGTGAGATTTGCATGGAGCCCCAGACCGAGGGTGATTGACCGTCATCTTGAACTTCTTCCATTTTCTAATAATTGCGCCAACAGTTGTTGCCTTCTCACCAAGCTGCTTGCCTATTGTCCTGTAGCCCATCCCAGCCTTGTGCAGGTCTACAATTGTATCCCTGATGTCCTTACACAGCTCTCTGGTCTTGGCCATTGTGGAGAGGTTGGAGTCTGTTTCATTGAGTGTGTGGACAGGTGTCTTTTATACAGGTAACGAGTTCAAAACAGGTGCAGTTAATACAGGTAATTAGTGGAGAACAGGAGGGCTTCTTAAAGAAAAACTAACAGGTCTGTGAGAGCCGGAATTCTTACTGGTTGGTAGGTGATCAAATACTTATGTCATGCAATAAAATGCAAATTAATTACTTAAAAATCATACAATGTGATTTTCTGGATTTTTGTTTTAGATTCCGTCTCTCACAGTTGAAGTGTACCTATGATAAAAATTACAGACCTCTACATGCTTTGTAAGTAGGAAAACCTGCAAAATCGGCAGTGTATCAAATACTTGTTCTCCCCACTGTATATCCCAAAGCAAAGAGATGATATCCTGTCATTATTCTGTTGATAGAACGGTAATGACTAGTTATAGTAACAATCTTTTCTTGAACAAGATGACTCTATTACCGTAATGGAAACTACCCAATCTGGAGGGATGTCAGATGGGGTACCCACATGGCAGACAGATGACAGGGCAGACATGATTCTAATAGATTGCAATGACTCTGTTAGATTTGTTTTTAATCAACAGGGAAGTACACGGAGAGGAGTGGAGAGGAGAAGAGAGGGAGGATGCAGTTCTGTTTCAGAATCATCAGTGTTGAATGTAATATAATAGCTCTCTGTGTGTGACAGAGAATTAATGGAGGAAACAGTGGCTATCAGGACTGTTGGATAACTGAAATCTTTATGTCACATATTGTCACTATTGATTCACAGGTTGGACTGAAGCTGCATGTCTACAATACATCATTACCAAGGGCTATTGTTTAATAATCTGTGAAATGCTGTAAATGCCGTTGGATTTCCCTGGGTTTTGGGGACTGATGATACATTCCAACATTTTATGTAACTTTTTACACTCACATATTTCAGTTGTGAACCAGACACATTTTACAGTGTAAAGACATTAACTGTCAAATTTTAGTTTAGCTCCCAATCCAGTGTACTAGGTGTTTGTAAAAATTCCTCCTGATCTGGAGGTCTCTGCTGTGAAAGCTTTTAACAAGGGGCTGGCCAATCAGCATACTACACACACACACACAAATTTGGCCGTTTGGAACGTAAACTTTATATTTGACAAATTAGCCTCCTTGGCTGATCTAAAGAAACATAAGAGCAAATCAAAAATAATTGATAATGAAAAATTGTTTGATAATGATTGCAAAAATTTAAGAAAGTCATTGAGAAATATATTTAATCAAAAACACAGAGACCCAGACAACAAAAATATACGCCTTCAATATGGGGAAACAAGTAAGCAATAAAAAACACCCTAAGAACAAAAAAGGAGCAGCACATTAGCAATCAGCTGGATGTAATTGAGGAATCCATAGAATCAAACCACTTCTGGGAGAATTTGAATAAATTAAAGAAACCTCATCATGAGGAATTGGCTATCCAAAATGAGGATATGTGGAGAAATCACTTTGCAAACCTCTACAGCAAGATATATAAGAAAAATTACAAATTCTTGAATCAGCAGTCAAAGACTATCAGGATCATGTGGATACCTCAATTACAGAACAATAATTATTGGGAAATCCATGCACTCTCCAACCCCAAAAGGCCTGTGGTGCTGATGGTATTTTAAATGAAATGATCAGATATACCACAAATTCAAATTGGCTATACTCAAACTCTTCAACATTATCCCCACTAAAGGTATTTTCCCCAATATTTGGAAACAAGGATTGATCACACCAATCTATAAAAATGGAGACAAATTTGACCCAAATAATTACAGTGGAATTTGCGTTAAAAGCAACTTGGGGAAAATTCTCTGCAGTATCATAAATAGCAGACTACATCATTTCCTTGATGAACACAATGTCCTAAGCAGAAGCCAGATTGGATTTTTTTTTTTACATTATCGTACAACAGACCACATTTACACCCTCCACACTCTAATTGACAAACAAGTAAACCAAAACAAAGGCAAAATCTACTCATGTTTTGTAAACTTCAAGAAAGCATTTGATTCAATTTGGCCCGAAGGTATTTTTGATAAACTAATAGAAAGTGGTATTGGAGGGAAAATATATTATGTTATTAAATCAATGTACAATGAAAACAAATGTGCGGTTAAAATTGGCAACAAGCAAACAGACTTCTTCTCTCAGGGACGTGGAGTGAAACAGGGCTGTCCAATAAGTCCAACACTATTTAACATCTACATGAATGAATTGGGAGAATCGGCAGCACCTGGTCTCACCCTACACAACACTGAAATCAAGTGTCTGCTGTACGCAGATTACCTGGTGCTACTGTCTCCCACTAAGGAGGGGTTACAGCAGCATCTAGATCATTTGTACAGGTTCTGTCAGACCTGGGCTCTGACTGTTAATCAAAAAAGATATATAAACTCAGCAAAAAAAGAAATGTCCCATTTTCAGGACCCTGTCTTTCAAAGATAACTTGTAAAAATCCAAATAACTTCACAGATCTTCATTGTAAAGGGTTTAAACACTGTTTCTCATGCTTGTTCAATGAAACATAAACAATTAATGAACATGCACCTGTGGAATGGTCGTTAAGACACTAACAGCTTACAGACGGTAGGCAATTAAGATCACAGTTATGAAAACTTAGGACACTAAAGAGGCCTTTCTACTGACTCTGAAGAACACCAAAAGAAAGATGCCCAGGGTCCTTGCTCATCTGCGTGAACGTGCCTTAGGCACGCTACAAGGAGGCATGAGGACTGCAGATGTGGCCAGGGCAATAAATTGCAATGTCCATACGGTGAGATGCCTAAGACAGCGCTACAGGGAGACAGGACGGACAGCTGATCGTCCTCGCAGTGACAGACCACGTGTAACAACACCTGCACAGGATCGGTACATCCGAACATCACACCTGCGGGACAGGTACAGGATGGCAACAACAACTGCCCGAGTTACACCAGGAACGCACAATCCCTCCATCAGTGCTCAGACTGTCCGCAATAGGCTGAGAGAGGCTGGACTGAGGGCTTGTAGGCCTGTTGTAAGGCAGGTCCTCACCAGACATAACTGGCAACAACGTCACCTATGGGCACAAACCCACCGTTGCTGGACCGGACAGGACTGGCAAAAAGTGCTCTTCACTGACGAGTCGCGGTTTTGTCTCACCAGGGGTGATGGTCAGATTCGCGTTTATCGATGAAGAAATTAGCGTTACACCGAGGCCTGTACTCTGGAGCGGGATTGATTTGGAGGTGGAGGGTCCGTCATGGTCTGGGGCGGTGTGTCACAGCATCATCGGACTGAGATTGTTGTCATTGCTGGCAATTTCGATGCTGTGCGTTACAGGGAAGACATCCTCCTCCCTCATGTGGTACCCTTCCTGCAGGCTCATCCTGACATGACCCTCCAGCATGACAATGTCACCAGCCATACCGCTCGTTCTGTGCGTGATTTCCTGCAAGACAGGAATGTCAGTGTTCTGCCATGGCCAGCGAAGAGCCCGGATTTCAATCCCATTGAGCACGTCTAGGACCTGTTGGATCGGAGGGTAAGGGCTAGGGCCATTCCCCCCAGAAATGTCCGGGAACTTGCATGTGCCTTGGTGGAAGAGTGGGGTAACATCTCACAGCAAGAACTGGCAAATCTGGTGCAGTCCATGCGGAGGAGATGCACTGCAGTACTTAATGCAGCTGGTGGCCACACCAGATACTGACTGTTACTTTTGTAACTGACTGTTACTTTTGACCCCCCCTTTGTTCAGGGACACATTATTCAATTTCTGTTAGTCACATGTCTGTGGAACTTGTTCAGTTTATGTCTCAGTTGTTGAATCTTGTTATGTTCATACCAATATTTACACATGTTAAGTTTGCTGAAAATAAACGCAGTTGACAGTGAGAGGACGTTTTTTTTTTGCTGAGTTTATATAATGATATTACAAAAAAGGTCAGGAAATCAGGATGACAAATATAGATTCTATTTGGACACAGTTCTATTAAAACACACCAAAAACGACACGTATCTAGGACTAAATATCAGCAACACAGGTAGCTTTCACATGGCTGTGAATGAGCTGAGAGACAAAGCAAGAAGAGCATTCTATGCCATTAAAAGGAACATTAAAATCGAAATTCATTTTAGAATCTGGCTCAAAGTTTTCCAATCAGTTATAGAACCAATTGCTCTATATGGCAAAGAAGTATGGGGTCCGCTCTCTAATAATGAACTTACCAAATGGGACAAACATCCAATCGAAATACTACATGCAGAGTTTTGCAAGACTGTATTGCAAGTGCAAAGAAAAACTCAAAATAACGCATGTAGAGCAGAATTGGGCCAATACCCCCTCCTTATTCGAATAGTAAAAAGAGCCATCAAATTTTACAACCATCTAAAAACAAGTGACCTCAAAACATTCCATCACACAGCTCTACAATGTCAAGAGATGAAACGAGAGAAGAGTCCCCTCAGCGAGCTGGTTCTGAGACTCAGTTCACTAACCCAAACCAACCTTATAGAGCCTCAGGACAGCACTCAGAAAATGACTAGGTACAGACTCAGTGAGCACTGTCTGGCTATAGAGGCCGGTCATCACAGGCAATCCTGGCTGCCCAGAGAGGACAGGATGTGCTCACTCTGCTCCAGGGGAGAGGTAGAGACAGAGCTGCATTTCCTATTACACTGTGGCAAATACTCAGACCTAAAATAATATTTATTTCCCAAAATTATCAATCAGTACAAAGATTTTGAAACTATAAAAGATGAAGAACAAAACAAATATGTATTGCGTGAAAAGCCAAATTTGTGTCCTCCTGCCACAACCTGAGGGACAGTTAGTTATGAGGGCAATTATTTCAGTTTCTTCAGTGAAAAGGATTCCACAAAATATCCCAGTTGTAGAGGAGAGCCGAATTGAAAGAGAATATATTGTATTAGCTGATCAGGTTCGTGGGTAAGGCGCGATGCTTTGATCTTTGAGAGTTGACATTCTCTGCAGTTCATGGCCTCCTCCATCTCTCCTCCATCTCCAAGGTCTTTCTGCTAGTGCTGATAGGTATAATAACAGGTTCCATTAGAGATGCTGGCTGACTTTCAGCACCCCGCAGAACTCCTGTAGAATATCAGATCATGACCACAGTCCCCTGTAGTGTCCTGGAATTGAACTGGGCAGCTCGGACTTAGCTGAGCTAGATTGCACTGAGGCCCATCAACCACAATGGAATAGTTATACTTCTATTTTCCATTGTGAGCATTGTTTGATACAAGAGCTGCACAGTGTTTAATAAATGAAGGAACCGGTGTGTTTTCCACAGAAATTGCTTTTACAATTACTTTGTTTGCACATAAAGCCTAACACAGCCTAACATTATAAAGGGAATTTATAAACATATTATTTAACTAAACTTTATTGGTTTCACTCTTTTTTTCTAAAATTGAGGAATTAGTTAAATAAACAAATAATGTATACAACAGGCTTAGGTTCAAAAGTTCAGAAAACTTAACAAAATGAGTAAATACATGTTTATGCCCTAGCCTAGTCTACGGGTGGGAGAAACTGTGATATTTATTTGTGACTGTTTGATTGTGTCTGTGTCCCTTCATGTTGATATCTTAATTACATGTCTTAGTAACCAGCCTGGCTTGTCATGGGCAGCATTGATGACAGCTTCCTCCCACACAGATTAATGTCCAGAGTCCCTGTGTGGACCTTCAGTCATCCCTCTCCGTCTGATTCAGAATTAGATTAAACAACATAAGCTCCCCATTTGAGATGGGGGATTTCACTTACCCATAATAGCTGTGAAGTGTTTGAACCCTTACAAGCAGTATTAAGGAGCTTTGTCTGAGCCAGAACGGCTCATAGGGCAGAAGCCTGTTTCTGTAGCGTGTGACAACTAGATGTACAAGTACAGTCCCTGGACAGGACGCTACAAGGACATGTTATTAACAGTATATTTAATTTAACATTCTGATATTATTCATTTCTATTTCAATAGCTATGCCATCTTTGGGGACTAAGTTATCTCTTAGGTAACTGAGAGGTCAAAGCCACAGACACTGAAGATAACACTGCATCTCGGTGGCATGGCCAACAGCTGTTTCAGAGCACAGCTCATGACTAATGACTAATGTTGACTTAACGTAAACTAACAGTTTTCTTCTGTTAACATCTATTTTCACATGCTTGTAAGTATAGGTTATGTACGTTTTGAGGTTGAACTTTTGCAGTACTTATGATTTATTTTGGAAATGTGGTCGTCAGCTAGCAATATTTGTCAGCAGTGCCAGTTTGGAAAGTGTTGACAGTAGCCCCACCTATTGGAAATATGACTGGATGCCACTGCAGTAGCCTATATTGAGTGTGTGATTGTTTAGCTAAGGCATATACTTGGAAAGAGGGCAGATGCGCAATACAGTTATGGTTCAAATAAGGTTTTCTTCATTCAAATTTGCTTTCCAATTATTTCTGCATTACTTGCATCAACTAAAATGATTTTACCTCAGTATTTTGACGGTTCAGAGATTACTGAAGATTGACACTTTGAGCTCCTGAAAATAGATCAAGGCTTTAGACAAAACAAAACACAGAACAGGACTGGTTCTAACAACTGTCAACCGAACATACAGTGCCTGAGAGAAAGTGTCAACTCTGCTGAAAAGCTTTGGACAGATCTGTCTGTGTCCCAGGCGTAGTCTAAGGAAATAAGTAACTATTTGAATCATGTCATGTCTTCATCCATAAAGGTTAACTCTGTTTTTAGGTCATTTATCAGTAGGACCAGACAAAGGTCACCAAGGGCAAGTTGTTATCAGGTGGTCACTCAAAATGTCTCTGGGTCGTTCCGACCTTTTGCGTCCCTTTGATATTTAAAAAAAGTAATAATATAATAATAATAAGATGTGCCATTTAGCAGACACTTTTATCCAAACCGACTTAGAGTCATGCGTGTAAATTGTGCATCAATATTGCATTTTAAATCAGATTTTTTATATGAATAAAGACTTGCTGAAGTGCCAATATTCAGCATTTGGACATGTCGTTCTGTGCATCCTCTGTAACTTCTAGAAATATTTTAACCCACTTACCCCAAAATGTATCCAAGTTTTCAGCATCATTGTAAAGCCCTGGTTATTTTGCTGCATTGACAGTCATTTCTGAAGATTATTATTTATTTCAAGTGATTAGTGATTCATTTACATCTGCCCCTAATTTTAAGGTCAACCCTGTTACGTGAACTGAACTCTCTATTTAATATGGTGAAACTATTCCTTTAAAATATTTTTTTCAAAATAAACATTGAACATCTATTAGTGAAATAAACTGAAGGGAGTAGTACACAGCGTTGTACGAGATCTTCAGTTTTCTTGGCAATTTCTCACATGGAATAGCCTTCATTTCTCAGAACATGAATAGACTGACGAGTTTCAGAAGAAAGTTATTTGTTTCTGGCCATTCTGTAATCGAACCCACAATTGCTGATTCTCCAGATACTCAACTAGTCTCAAGAAGGCCAGTTTTATTGCTTTTTTAATCAGCACAACAGTTTTCAGCTGTGCTAACATAATTGCAAAAGGGTTTTCTAATGATCAATTAGCCTTTTAAAATGATAAACTTGTATAAGAAAACACAATGTGCCATTGGAACACAGGACTGATGGTTGCTGATAATGGGCCTCTGTACGCCTATGTAGATATTCCATAAAAAATCTGCTGTTTCCAGTTACAATAGCCATTTACAACATTAACAATGTCTACACTGTATTTCTGATCAATTTGATGTTATTTTAATGGACAAAGAAATAGCTTTTCTTTCAAAAACAAGGACATTTCTAAGTGACCTCAAACTTTTGAACAGTAGTGTATATATACAAATAAAAATACATCTAGTACTGGGGGACCTTCAGATGAGTCTTGTGAGTCATGTGGGCGTCTTAGAGCAAAGACGTACGTGTTCGTGTGAATCTCACCTTTACACAGAGGGGTCATATTAGTGTGTAGCCCAAACAGACAGAAGTTGGCAGATCAGCTGTACCGACCCAATATCTTGTAGGGGTCGTAGAGCAATAGTTTGAGGGGTCATAATAGCTTGTAAGCCAAACCGTTCGGACGCTACAGACAATTTTGTGAGAAGACTGACTTTCGGGATGTGTCATGATCTGACAAACACCGCTCTAGCGCTGTCACCTTTCACCGCAGATGTGGAAGTGTTACATAGGCGGATGCGGTGGATTGAGATGCATCCAATGCAAAAAAAAAACAGATGTCTCTAGCTTAAACGGACAGATTTCTATGGAGATGTTTTTATTATTACATTTTAGTAATTTAGCAGACGCTCTTATCCAGAGCGACTTACAGTTAGTGAGTGCATACATTTTTCATACTGGCCCCCCGTGGGAATCGAACCCACAACCCTGGCGTTGCAAACGTCATGCTCTACCAACTGAGCTAATTAGATTTCCACGGGGGCGCAGACATCGATCTTAGGGGGTTAACTGGATTCAATCAAACTTAATCTGCCATAACAATGCTTAGACACAGTGTCTTTGTTTACAAACTACTGCCCAGGAGCACACACTTCACTTCTCATTCTGACAACTGGAGGAGGACATTGTGTAGAAGTAGTACCATTGCATCATGGGATGTCTGTCACAAATCTGGCCTCCTACTGTGCATCTGATTGGCTCCCTGTCCTGGATTGGCTCCTCCTGTGAACTGTGAAGGAAGTAAACAAGTACCCTCCTGTGAAGTGTACATGGAGAAGACAAGACCCCTGAGCTAAAGCGAGAGGGGACATTCTGCTTAGTCCTGAAGATCTATTGAGATAAGTCTGCGGTCCTACATGGAGGCAGAGACAAGTCCGTTTCCTTAACAGTATGTATATTAAACAAAAATATAAACGCAACATGCAACAATTTCTAAGATTTTAATGAGTTACAGTTTATATGAGGAAATCAGTCAATTGAAATAAATAAATTAGGCCCTAATCTATGGATTTCACATGACTGGGAATACAGATATGCATCTGTTGGTCACAGATACCTTTAGAAAATGGGCCTCACAATGGGCCTTAGGAACTCGTCAATGTAATTCTGTTCATTCAAATTGCCATCGATAAAATGCAATTGTGTTCGTTGTCCGTAATTTCTGCCTGCCCATACCATAATCCCACCGCCACCATGGGGCACTCTATTCACAATGTTGACATCAGCAAACCGCTCGACCACATGGCACTATACACGTGGTCTGCTGTTGTGAGGCCAGTTGGACATACTGCCAAATTCTCTAAAACTATGTTGGAGGCGGCTTATGGTAAAGAAATGAACATTCCGTTTTCTGGCAACAGCTCTGGTGGACATTCCTGCAGTCAGCATGCCAATTGCACGCTCCCTCAAAAGTTGAGACATCTGTGGCATTGTGTTGTGTGACAAAACTGCACATTTTAGATTTACATGTTATTGTCCCCAGCACAAGGTGCACCTATGTTATGATCATGTTTAATCAGCTTCTTGATATGCCACTCCTGCCAGGTGGATGGATTATCTTGGCAAAGGACAAATACTCACTAACAGGGATGTAAACAAATTTGTGCACAACATATGCGAGAAATAAGCATTTTGTGCGTATGGAAAATTTCTGGGATCTTTTATTTCAGCTCATCAAAGTCACGTCACGACACATGGGACCAACAGTTTACATGTTGCATTTATATTTTTGTTCAGTATACTTTATGTATTACTTTAATGATGAATTGTGATAGTTTTTTCTACTTTCAGATGTATTGTTGCTGAATTTTGTTTGTGTTTTGTTTTCTACCTTATGCGCATTGAGCGTGGGAAATGCGATTTACAAATTAAATATTATTATTATTTTAGTGGACAGGATGTCAGATTATTGGGTGAGTTTGTCCTCAGAAGACACAGTTTTAATACAACTACTATAACTTTGCAATAAATACGTATTCCTTTTCTTCCTTTTCAGTGATTTGTAGTGAATACATGTAGAACCATCTGTTGAACATTTGCAATTCAAATCAAGTCAGCTTCTTCTTTAAAGTAGACTAAAGTTCAGCATAACCATTGTCAATGCAGAAAGGAAGTGCATAGTCATTGGGGGTTTCTGGGGTCTGGAAATGGAGGGAAGGTATATGGCTCAGTTGCACTAAGTATACCTGTCACAAAAAGCTTGCTTGTTAGTAAAATGTTCAGAAAAGTGCTTAAAATGTGCAAGACCTTGGATTCAATAACATATAATTCTCCCCCAAATCCCGAAAACGGTTCTGTGATTTCAGGATGTTCTGAATCAACAAAAGACAACACATCTTGACTTACAAGCCAACTTGTGAAATAGCACAGATGCTAAACCTGTGTTTTCAGCCAGGTATTATATCCAATCCATGCAAATGCAGACATCCACCCGCTAGTCGCAACCAGTGGACATTTTTGTCGAAATGCCATTGTTTGGGAGATAATTGTGTCTGGAAAACAAAGAGTTTAGAACACAATGATGAATGTGGAGACTGTTTTCATTGAGCAACGTGGGAACAAGGGAAGTGGGGGCTGACCCACTTCAGACACATCTCAAGGTGATGTATGGAAAATGTTGGAGAGCCAAAGGAGAACTGGGTTCAAACACTGTTTACAATCATTTCAAATACTTTACCAGGGCTTGAATGAGCTTGCCTGGCTCAATGGAACCAATAGAATAGTCACAAAACTGCAAAGCTTGTCCATCTGGTACTCCAGGCAGACTAAAGCAAACGCTTAATGCATTTTAAAGATTTCAAATTGTATCTGAACCCAGGTCTGAGCCAAAGAGCGAGAAACTGGGAGAGAGAGGGAGAGGGCAAGAAATGAAGCTTCTGGGGATTTTTCTTCTTATCGTTTACTTGCTACAGTTTATTGTCAAAGGATAATTAACATGTAGAGCACATCATTCTCTCTTTCTCATTCCTTTTCTCAGTTTCTAAGCTACCAGTTTATAGTTTCAGTAAGCAGCCATGCTGGGCTGGCGTTGTTAGCTGTGTTTGCCGACTGTGACTGCCACAATCCTAACTTCTGTTAACAGCCAACCAGACTTCTCACTCTAAACTATATCTAGGCTCTCTGTTGACCTTACAGAATGACCAAATAATGGATCAAAATAATTTGTACATGTAGTGAATAATTATAAAGATGCTGAGCACTATTTCATTTAATGAAGGACATGGTTTAGGTATGAGGCAAGATGCCCAGATATCTAATGAGAGTACATCTGCCTGAGCTGTGTAATTCTCACCCGATTCCTCATTGGCTTTCCATTCTAATTTGTTTTGACATATTTGAGGTCATATTCCCCATGTTGTTTCTCTAGTCCCAGTTTGGCACTGCTTGGAGTCCGTTCTCAGATGGGCTTCTTGAAGTCAATGATGCATGATACCTATATGTAACCATCGTAATTGCTGAGTTACTTTGTGAACATGACAAATTGCTTCCACCGTGGTGAGACCCCTTAAGTGCTTTATGGGTAGCTATAGAGGTCACTCTGGGGTTAGAAGTGATATAGGCTGCTGACCTTGAAGGTACCGTTTCATACACATGGCAAAGGTTGCACAGCAGTGAGGCAGTGTGGGAAGTGTGGAAGTCTGACATCCATACAGTACATGGTGTGGTCACCATGCTTGGTATACTGTATGTACAAATAAGCAAATCAGATGAACTCAATAGCTATTTTATTACTTATTTTCAAGTGGTAGGCTACAGTAGTCATAATTGGTGGAAATAAGTGCCTGATGTTTTCAACTCCAGCAAGGCAGTGCTTCTAGTCTGTTAATTCTATAAGTTGACAACATCCCACACAACTGCTTTATAAGACCCTTGATGCAAATCTGTAATTGAAAGTTAAATATTGTTTATAGAATAAATTACCTGCAATGTGCTATATGAGGCTGGTCCAATGCCATACCTATTTGCAGGTTGACGTTTATTGTCATGAATCTTGCCCTGGAGGCAGAACTGAGCGATTTCTTCTAGATGGGCCAGATGCAAAATCTAAATTGGTTATATTGTAAAAATTCATGAAAACAAAAATGAGCTTTTTGGTCTTCATTTAAGGGGAGGGTTAGGTATTAGGTTTAGCAGTGTGGTTAGGGTTAGGGTTATGGTTAGGCATTAGGGATAGCAGTGTGGTTAGGGTTAGGGTTAGGGTTAGGGTTAGGCATTAGGGATAGCAGTGTGGTTAGGGTTAGGGTTAGGTTTAAAATCTGATTTTATGACTTTGTGGCTGTGCCAGCTAGTGACAATTGCAGAGCTGCCTCCAGGGCAAGATTCATGACAATAAATGCCAACCTGCTACCTATTTGTATTCCTTGAAAATCAGGATAAAAATCAGGACAATGTCTAATGTTAGCACAGCATATTTTGCAGTCTCAGCCAACAGTGTCTAAGGACAGCAACCCTGATAATGATTAAAGCTGCTATGCATGGGCTTTCTAATCTCTTCAGATTAATCATTCAGCAGCCATCAGAATCAGTAAATATGTTAAATATGGTTGATTTATTTACAGAGTTAGAGGAAAGGAAATTACAGAACACGCTGGGATATTAAACTCATCAAATTGCCTTTAGATCTCATATTTTTAGATCAGATTTGTTGTTATGTTGTATTTTAATGGAACAGGGTAGTGCTAGTGCATGTTTTCTAATGTAGAGAGAGTGCAGCCAGTTTGTGCATGGATGATAACTTCGCTAACTCCCTTGATCTTAGGTTGGCTTGGCTCCTGGACTGAACCCTAGCTGCTGTGGTAATGGCTTCTCCTCTATTTTAAACAAAACTATGGGGGATGCATCTATTTTGCATTAAACCATTTCGTTCTGACAACTCTCCCTGGGCTATACTGACAGATCTGCATTTTACAGGCCCGGAGGAAAGCCCAAGAACAACCTCAGATGAAAAAGATAAGGAAATGATTGTAATATTTGCACAAAATGCTGTTTTTGCCAATGGAAACAGTTTTTTGAACAGCGTGCAAATACCTAATGCATTCTTAATTATGTCCAGTGGTTCCCAGGTTTGCCTGGGACATTCAAGGACAACAGCCCAGAAATACAGAATTACACTTCCCTCCATGAACACCTCTTTCCCCCCAAAAGAAAATCAAACTGATATTTGAGTAACTTTGAAATCACGTCTGACTTTTCCCCCGTTCTGTCATAACATGTTTGTTATAGCTCACACCCTTACCTTCCCGACTCTTCACGTACATCCAGTAGAGGCAGGCAAACATACGGTTTAGGAGGCCATAGGAAATCCTGTGGGTGCGACTCTGAAGAGAAGCAATTACTGTGAGAAACCTGTGATGTTGTTGGGTTGGAAAGAAAGGTGCTAATTACGTTGGTGGATTCACAGGAAGCCTGTGGTTCTCTTTCTGTTTTCAAACCTTTTATTAGCTAATTAATTATGAAACAATGCACAGGTGGTTCACCGGAGAGCTCGGAAATGTTTGAACGTTTCATATTCCGCTGCAAACCCCACAGTACGGCTCGCTCTATATCATACATCATAGTGGTGTGAACCTGAATATATTGCCAAGAGGGAAACAGAAGGGGTGTTTAAATCATAGGGGGGTGAACTTCGATTACAACAGTGTCCTTTGAGATGTAGACAGTAGAGGTTCTATCTTTGGGAACAAATATGATACAGTCTCATGAATGCACGACAGAATACAGGGCTATGAAGCTGAATCAGCCTCTCATGCCTCAGCAGCCCCCCCCCCCCCCCCCCCCCCACGCTTCACTACTCCACAGTTAGACATGATAAATAAAGCCCAGATCCATCCTGTCTCTCTCTCTCTTTCTCTCTGTCTGTCTCTCCCTCTCTCTCTTTCTGCTGAGGAAAGGATTGTAATATTGGCAGCAGCAGCGTTAGAAAGGCCCTGGAAACGATCAAGAGGATGTATCTCTGGAGACAGGGAGAAAGAGTCGCCTGGGGAAAGATGCAGCTCTTAATCATCAGGGACCCACTTCTCTGGCATTTCTCTCATTGTGGGGACACTCCATGCATGTGTACCTCTGACTCCCAACACATCCCTCTTTCATGAAGGACTGTGTGACCAGAAGTATGACAACAATAGGTGCCGTTTTACAGTGATAATAATAGTAACACATAGGATTTATGATAGTGCTTTTCTAAAACCCGAAGTCCCCCCCCCCCCCCCCCCCCCACACACACACACACACCTGTCAACAGGCTTCCTACTTCATACACCACAACAGTTTACTCTAGATGACTAATTATGCTTTTCAAAACAACACCTAAGGAGTGATTCACAGTGAGCCGTTAGACAGATGGTTATAGCTCACTAGCATCTTGGACAACAGCAGCATACGTGCTTAGTTAGCTGACTTATAGTTACAGTGAAACCTGCCATTTCTACTGAAAGCTGGAAGTGGGAACAATATGACCGAGTGGAGAATGACAGAGTAAATCTATCTTAAAGTTGTCTTCCTCCACTATTAAAGAACAGTCATCTATTTGAATAGTAGCCATTCTGACACTGAGTGTCTGCAGGCTATTTCAGCTGTGCGGCTGCTGCAGTGAGCTGAGCTGCCTGCAGGAGGATCATTTGTTACCAGTCAGTCAGTGTCTCTAGACCACACAGAGACAGAAAGAAGAGGTGGGGAAATGAAACTCTGGGCCAGTGTGCGTGTGTCTGTGCGTGCGTACGTGTGTGTGTGTGTATTGTGGGTGCGTGCGTACGTGTGTGTGTGTGTTTACCTACCTGGACAGTCTGATGGAGGGAGAGTAACACGTTTATGGACTCTGGATTTACTAGCTGATAACAGAAACAGATAAGGGAGCAATATCTTTGAGGAAAAGTTATATTCTTGCAGGTCATCATTCTAACCTACAGTTATGCTACATGAGGGATTATGGAGTGTGTTTGAACCACACATACTGTAACACACAACCAACCAACCTCTCCTGCAACATTGATGTCTGATTGGGCTGTGAAATTGCACATATACCGGGATACATTATTCATCAAATACTGTTTTGGATCCAACAACATTGCAAACTGTCGATAGGAGAGTTATTGCTGCTCACAGTGAGACTGGGATAGAGGAGAAGAAAAACAGTCCACTCTGTAATTTCCCTCCATCTGTCATAACAGGCCATTGAGATGAGAGGGGTGACACGCCATGACCACAAAGTGTCAGGTTCCATAAACCTCTGTCCTATTCATGTTCAGAACATAAACTTAGTAGTGTGTCTTCATGGATGCCAAGGGAAGGAAGCCAGGCTTCCCCAACAAATTGCCTTCAATTCGTATGAGGTTGAATGTATCTCACCGAAGAAAGAATCTGAGCGAACGAAACAGCGCCCCTCTGTCTCAGTAAATCAAATCAAATCAAATCAAATGTTATTTACCACATGCGCCGAATACAACAGGTGTAGACATTACAGTGAAATGCTTACTTACAAGCCCATAAACAATGCAAATAGTCCGGGTAGCCATGATTAGCTGTTCAGGAGTCTTATGGCTTTGGGGTAGAAGCTGTTAAGAAGCCTTTTGGACCATGATAGTTTGTTGGTGATGTGGACACCAAGGAAGTTGAAGCTCTCAACCTGTTCCACTACAGCTCTGTCGATGAGAATGGGGGCGTGCTCAGTCCTATTTTTTTCCTGTAGTCCACAAACATCTCCTTTGTCTTGAGCACGTTGAGGGAGAGGTTGTTATCCGTTGGGGCGGTATGCAAATTGGAGTGGGTCTAGGGTTTCTGGGATAATGGTGTTGATGTGAGCCATGACCAACCTTTCAAAGCACTTCATGGCTACAGACGTGAGTGCTACGGGTTGGTAGTCATTTAGGCAGGTTATCTTAGTGTTCTTGGGCACAGGGACTGTTATGATGAGTTTCTCAGGTATCAAAGAATCAAGGATGCAAGAATTTACTTAGACATTCTGTGGAGATTTCATACCAAGTATGTATTGAATCACGAGCTCGTGGGTTCATCTAACAAACGGACATGGCTTTGCCCTTCGTCAGTTGAACTAAGTTAACCAAGAAGACACTCTACCTTATATAGCCTTTATTACCCTTCTGCTGGCATACATCTGGCAAGTCTCCATGGGCACTCCCTGTCTTTGATGTTCATCACTTTTTACCCCAAGTCAGTATCCTAAACATCACTCATGCCATCCTAAACATCACTAATCTACCTTGACATAATGGAATGTAGACTTCATGGCCCCAAACCACTCATCTCTTAACTCTTCCTCTGTCCTCACAACACTGACATCATTATACCATAAAAACATCATATCAGGGACTATTGTGGTCTGCTTGAAACATGTTGGTATTACAGACTCAGTCAGGGTCATGTTGAAAATGTCAGTGAAGACACTTGCCAGTTGGTCAGCGCATGCTCGGAGTACATGTCCTGGTAATCCGTCTGGCCCTGCGGCCTTGTGAATGTTGACCTGTTTAATGGTCTTACTCACATCGGCTACAGAGAGCTTGATCACATACTCATCCGGAACAGCTGATGCTCTCATGCATGCTTCAGTGTTGCTTGCCTCGAAGCGAGCATAGAAGTGATTTAGCTCGTCTGGTAGGCTTGTGTCACTGGGAAGCTCGCGGCTGTGCTTTCCTTTGTAGTCTGTAATAGTTTTCAAGCCCTGCCACATCCGACGAGCGTCAAAGCCGGTGTAGTACGATTCAATCTTAGTCCTGTATTGACTCTTTGCCTGTCGGAGGGCATAGCGGGTTAGAGTCCCGCTCCTTGAAGGCGGCAGCTCTACCCTTTAGCTCAGTGCGGATGTTGCCTGTAATCCATGGCTTCTGGTTGGGGTATGTACGTACGGTCACTGTGGGGACGACGTCATCGATGCACTGAAGAAGCTAGTGACTGATGTGGTGTACTCCTCAATGCTATCGGAAGAATCCAGGAACATATTCCAGTCTGTGCTAGCAAAACAGTCCTGTAGCTTAGCATCTGCGTCATCTGACCACTTCCTTATTAACCGAGTCACTGGTGCTTCCTGCTTTCATTTTTGCTTATAAGCAGGAATCAGCAGGATATAGTTTTTGCGAAATGGAGGGCGAGGGAGAGCTTTGTACACGTCTCTGTGTGTGGAGTAAAGGTGGTCTAGAGTTTTTTCCCCCTCTGGTTGCACATTTAACATGCTGGTAGAAATTAGGTAGAACGGATTTAAGTTTCCTGTTTACTTATGGCCTTATACAGCTCATTGAGTGCAATCTTAGGGCCTGCATCAGTTTGTGGTGGTAAATATATACAGCTACGAAAAATATAGATGAAAACTCTCTTGGTAAATAGTGTGGTCTACAGCTTATCATGAGATACTCTACCTCAGGCGAGCAAAACCTCAAGACGTCCTTAGTATTAGATTTTATGCACCAGCTGTTGTTTACAAATATACACAGACTGCCACCCCTTGTCTTACCGGAGTCAGCTGTTCTATCCTGCCGATGTAGCGTATATCCCGCCAGCTGTATGTTATCCATGTCGGCGTTCAGCCACGACTCGGTGAAACATAAGATACTACCATTTTTAATGTCCCGTTGGTAGGATAACCGTAATCTTAGGTCGTCTAAATTATTTTGAAATGATTGAACATTGGCTAATAGGATTGATGAAAGAGGCAGTTTACTCACTCGCCGTCGGATCCTTACAAGGCACCCCGACCTACGTCCACAATATCTCCGCTCTTTCTCATGCGAATGACAGGATTTGGGCCTTGTCGGTGTCACGACTTCCGCCGAGGCTTCAGCGTTCGTCGTCACCGGCTTACTAGCCACTGCCGCTCCATTATTCATCATTCCATTTGTCTTGTCTTGTCAATCACACACACCTGGTTCTTATCCCCTCATTAGTCCATGTATAAGTGTTCCCTCTGCCCCCCTTGTCCTTGTGGGTGATTGTTTATTTGTGAGAGTAGTGTAGCTCGGTGGAGCTACTCGTACCTTCTTATTATAACTCTGCATTCGGTGATTACCCTCCTGCGCCTGACTCCTTCTATCACACTCATCACAGAATCACCCACCCGCTATGGAGTCAGCGGGAGAAGAGCGCATGCCTGGAGTTGTGGCATGGGTCCAGTAGCATTCCACAATGCTGGCCAGCTTGGGGGAAGCAATGGATCGGGTTCTTCAGGTCGTCCAACGCCTGGAGAGGAGAGGACCCAATCTGTCGAGACCAGCTGGCCAACCGGATCCAGCCACCTACACCCCAGCACCCGGAGGGATCCAGATATCCCGACCACAGGCGTTGAGGCAGACGCACTGTCCCGGCTGTATGACACAGAGGAGAGGCCCAGAGATAACACCCCCATACTCCCGGCCTCCTGCATTGTGGCATTGCATCCTGCATAGTATGGGCGAAGGACCCTTATATATAGCAGGCATTACGCACAGATCCATCTCCACCTCAGTGTCCAGCTGGGCTGCGGTACATGCCTGCTCTTTTCCGTGAGGGTGAAGTCTCCTCCTGCTCGGTGTGCGCCCAGAGTAAGGCACCTAGGCACCTCCCAGCGGGTAAGTTACAACCTTTACCAGTTCCACAATGACCATGGTCTCACCTTAGTGTTGATTTCTTGACTGATCTTCCCCTCTCCCAAGGTAACACCACCATCCTGGTCATTGTGGACCGCTTTTCCAAGTCCTGCCACCTCTCCTTCCTCTGCCCGGTCTTCCCACGGCCCTGCAGACTGCAGCGGCCCTGTTTACTCACGTCTTCCGGCACTACGGGGTGCCAGAGGATATAGTGTCCGACCGAGGTCCCCAGTTCACGTCCAAGGTTTTGAAGGCATTAATGGAACGTCTGGGGGTCTCGGTCAGCCTGACCTCTGGGTTCCACCCCGAGTCAAATGGGCAGGTGGAACGGGTAAATCAGGATGTGGGTAGGTTCCTGCGGTCCTACTGCCAGGACCGGCCGGGGGAGTGGTCGGTGTTCTTGCCATGGGCAGAATATGCCCAGAACTCTCTCCGCCACTCCTCTACTAACCTAACACCATTCCAATGTGTTTTAGGTTACCGACCGGTTCTGGCACCATGGCACCAGAGCCAGACCGAGGCTCCTGCGGTGGATGACTGGTTTCTGCGCGCAGAGGAGACGTGGGACGCTGCCCACGATCACCTCCAGCACGCCGTGCATCGTCAGAAGGCCAACGTTGACCGTCACCGCAGTGAGGCGCGGTCTTCGTACCTGGGGATCGGGACTGGCTCTCGAACTGGAATCTGCCCCTCCGCCTGCCCTGCCAGAAGCTGAGCCCGCGGTTTGTGGGGCCGTTCAAAGTCCTGAGGAGAATCAACGAGGTCACTTATAGGTTATTACTTCCCCCTGATTACCGTACTAACCCCTCATTTCATGTGTCTCTCCTCAGGCCGGTGGTGGTTGGTCTGCTCCTGGAGTCTGAGGTGCGGGAGGTTCCTCCACCTCCTCTAGACATCGAGGGGGCCCCGGCGTACTCTGTCCGTTCCATCCTGGATTCGAGGGGTCGGTTGGGGGGCCTTCAGTACCTCGTGGAGTGGGAGGGGTACGGTCCGGAGGAACGGTGCTGGGCCCGGTGAGGGATATCCTCGATCCCTCCCTGTTGCGGGATTTCCACCGTCGCCATCCGGCTCGCCCTGCTCCACGTCCTCCTGGCCGTCCCCGAGGCTGGGGTCGGCGCGCTGCTGGAGCTGCGCGTCAAGGGGGGATACTGTTACGACTTCCGCCGAGGCTGCCTCCCCTCCTTGTTCGGGCAGGCTTCGGCGTTCGTCGTCCCCGGCTTACTAGCCACTGCCGCTCCATTATTCATCATTCCATTTGTCTTGTCTTGTCAATCACACACACCTGGTTCTTATCCCCTCATTAGTCTGTGTATAAGTGTTCCCTCTGCCCCCCTTGTCCTTGTGTGTGATTGTTTATTTGTGAGAGTAGTGTAGCTCGGTGGAGCTACTCGTACCTTGTATTTGCCAGGGTAGATCTTCCCCTGTGCCTGTTTCATTTGTCGCTATCCAGCGCTATTTGAAATAAACTCTGCATTCGGTGATTACCCTCCTGCGCCTGACTCCTTCTATCACACTCATCACAGTCGGGTGTCTGTGGGATATCCTTTGCGTTTGACTCATTGAAGAAAGAATCTTTGACCAATATGAGGTGAGTAATCGCTGTCCTGATATCCAGAAGCTCTTTTTGGTCATTTGTACAGAATAAATTACAAATAACGTGAAAAAAAACACATAATAGTACAATTGGTTAGAGGGCTGTAAAATGGCTGCCATCTTCTCCGGAACATATTCTAGTCTGTGCTAGCAAAACAGTCCTGTAGCTTAGCATCTGCATCATCTGACCACTTATTAACCGAGTCACTGGTGCTTCCTGCTTTCGTTTTTGCTTATAAGCAGTAATCAGCAGGATAGAGTTATGGTCAGATTTGCGAAATGGAGGGCGAGGGAGAGCTTTGTACGCGTCTCTATGTGTGGAGTAACGGTGGTCTAGAGTTTTTTTCCCCTCTGGTTGCACATTTAACATGCTGGTAGAAATTAGGTAGAACGGATTTAAGTTTCCCTGCATTAAAGTCCCCAACCACTAGGAGCGCTGCCTCTGGATGAGCGTTTTCCTGTTTACTTATGGCCTTATACAGCTCATTGAGTGCAATCTTAGTGCCTGCATTGGTTTGTGGTGGTAAATATATACAGCTACGAAAAATATAGATGAAAACTCTCTTGGTAAATAGTGTGGTCTACAGCTTATCATGAGATACTCTACCTCAGGCGAGCAAAACCTCGAGACGTCCTTAGTATTAGATTTTATGCACCAGCTGTTGTTTACAAATATACACAGACTGCCACCCCTTGTCTTACCGGAGTCAGCCGTTCTATCGTGCTGATGTAGCGCATATCCCGCCAGCTGTATGTTATCCATGTCGGCGTTCAGCCACGACTCTGTGAAACATAAGATATTCGTTTTTAATGTCCCGTTGGTAGGATAACCGTAATCTTAGGTCGTCTAATTTATTTTGAAATGATTGAACATTGGCTAATAGGATTTATGGAAGTGGCAGTTTACTCACTCGCTGTCGGATCCTTACAAGGCACCCCAACCTACGTCTACGATATCTCCGTCTCTTTCTCATGCGAATGACGGGATTTGGGCCTTGTCGGTGTTACGACTTCCGCCGAGGCTGCCTCCCCTCCTTGTTCGGGCAGGCTTCGGCGTTCACACATAATTGTACAATTGGTTAGAGGGCCATCTTCTTCGGCGCCATTCATTCATAAGTGTAGCGTATCTATCTGATGCTGTCTGGTCAGAAATAGTATGACATTGTTGATGCCCATAGCATTGAGTGCAAGGGAAGCAAGCGAGCATTTGTTCTCCCTTGATAAAAAAATTATAAAATAGTAGCCAATCAGTGTTGAGCTAAACTGAGTGAGCTCAGCTGTGAATGGTCCTGGTCAGTTTGGATTTGGCTTCAGACCAATCACATCACAAGCCAAATGTCATTATTGACAGAATTTATTAAAAACGATTGCACCTCGTTGTGTTATTGTCCTCCGGTGGCTGGCTAGCTAGCTAAAATCGGCCCTTTCCTAAATTAGCCATGGATGGAGATAGGGATTTGGACTTGTGGTTTCACTTAATTCTTCATATTAGCCAGTGATTGTAATGGCGATTCTGATCAAACAATAAATTCATACATTGTACCCTTGGCCTGAGAGGATGGAAGTTCAACTTGTAGCTAGATGTAGTATGCTAATGTTAACTAGCTGGCCTGGCGTATCGTTGCCCATGAATGAAGTTAGGCCAACGAGCAAGTATTTTAGCCAGGTAGCCTAGGACAACAAAAACTAAAAGCGTGTACTGCATGACCGTTTAGGCAACATGAAAGAGGAAGATGGCATTGGTGTTTCTCTATAAGTAGGGTGAGTCAACGTGTTTTTTCTACTTGCATGCATGCACACACACACAGAAATCAGTACAATGGACAGCCGCATCATATTTAGCTTACGTCAATTGGACTAAATCGTTTTTGGTATCTTTTAGTTGTCAATGTATTAGACTAAGCATAGGTGATTAGATGATGTTGAAATGTTGAAGTTGAAATGGTGCTGGAATAGTGGAGGCAGCTCCTGTTTTCTTTGCGACTTGCGGTAACTCTCTGTGGTTCTAAATCAATAGTTGTTTAGTAGTCCGAAAATGTTGGAAACATTACCTTACTTGACCCTGCTGTAGGTCATGTAACTGTTTGTCACATGCAATATGTTTTGTAGACTTCACTGGACAGATATTGCTCTCTGGTTTTGTAATGAAACAAATGTGTGGTTACATTTATTCTGCCACTGTGTCTTCTTATTGTCTCGACCTTAGGCCTATATATCACGGTGTCAAGGCATATGAACTGACAAGTTATAGAGCAAACAATGCAATTATCACATCACATAGGTTGTAATATGGCTTTTCTTTCTGGATTTTCTTCCCCAGTGATTTTACCCACGCACTGCTACTGCATAAACTGTGGATAGAAGAGACAGGGAGATGAACACTGAGCAGGCTGTGAAGGTTGGACCGGTGTTAAAGTACAGTAGTTGATGGACAAGCTCAATTTGAGAAGCAGAATTAGTGGCCATGCCCTATACAAACATTGACTCTCCCTTACTCACACTGCATGCTGTGGTACTAATACTGACTCTTTATGCCAGTATTGTGGTATCTCCAGTGTGAGGTCATGCTTTTTTTTAGAGTATTTTCACAGCCTATCATACTCAAAACTGGGTTCTGTGAATTCAAAAGATGGATTTCTCAGAAACCAGGTGAAAGCACCTGGATGAAGGACCTGCAATGAGGAAAATAAGGAAATAGTCTTTATTCATGTATCCCCTACCCTTCTTTTCACCTTGTTTTCCAGCTATCATTGGTTTGATCACACACATGCATGCAGTGCGCATGAATGCTCATGTACGTACGCAAACGCTCGCACACGCACACAAACACACAAACATACGAACTCCCCCTGCCACCTCCAACATCCTACAATAGATAGGTAGAGTTGATTGCAGAATTGATCGCTAGCTACAGGCAGTCATCAATGTAAACCCTCATTGCATATTAATACAGAGACATCCGGATCAAAATAGTTTAACATCCACTGCTTGCAGGCAGCAAAACAAAATGTATATTATTTGAAACTGTGTGGTTCTTCTGTTTGAATATCTGTAACTTAAGCTTTGTGGTAGTAGAAATGGCCAGATCTGTATCTAACGTTTGCATTTGATTTCCCTTAGTGATTACGGAAAACAATTTCTGACCTTTCACACAATGCATGATAAAACCAGCCGTGTGATTAATTATCTCCACTGAAATGATGTGACTCTTTTCCTAACCCTTTCTTATCTCTCCAACTCTCTATCTTTCTCTCTCTCTAGCTCTATCTTTCTCTCTCTCTAGCTCTCTCTTTCTCTCTCTCTAGCTCTCTTTCTATCTCTCTAGCTCTCTCTTTCTCTCTCTCTAGATCTCTCCTTCTCTCTCTAGCTCTCTCTTTCTTTCTCTCTAGCTCTCTCCTCTCTCTCTCTAGCTCTCTCTTTCTCTCTCTCTAGCTCTCTCTTTCTCTCTCCCTGGCTCTATTTCTCTCTAGCTCTCTCTTTATCTATCTCTCTCACTCTCTTTCATCCTTCCTCTTCCTCCCTCTCTCTCTCTCTCTCTCTCCCTCCCCCCCCTCTCTCTCTCTCTCGCTCGCTCTCTCTCTCTTTCTCTCATATTGGCAAAATTACAAGTGCTTCAAACACATAATCTCTTTCCAAAGAGACACAGACGGTGAATGTGCATTTTCATTCAGGAATTGGTGACCACGT
The DNA here is from genome assembly GCF_964263955.1 of Coregonus lavaretus. Classification (NCBI taxonomy): domain Eukaryota; kingdom Metazoa; phylum Chordata; class Actinopteri; order Salmoniformes; family Salmonidae; genus Coregonus; species Coregonus lavaretus. Next base: position 25,034,356 of record NC_140003.1, read on the forward strand.
TCTCTACGACAACGACTGCAGGAAGTATCTATCCAATATTAACCTTGCTAGAAAGAATTGCGGCTTGTTGAATGTAAAATGAGGACAAATGTTACTCTCTCAAAACGTCTGTTGACTTGGAAAGGCAATTAATATTCCTGTGCAGAGAGGAGAGTTTAAGGCTGGTCACGTGGGCCTCCCTGACTCTCTCCGGCTCACACAAGTCAGATAATTACCTATTTAGATCTCAACCAGACAGCTAGCCTCACTGCTGGTGAAGAGCCCGATGTGTGTGTATGTATGTATGTATGCATGTATGTGTGTGTATGTGTGTGTTGTGTAGGCCTGGGCCGTCTGCCACAGCCTCTGAAAGGGAGCTCCATGAAGGAGGTCTGTCAGTATGAGTTAGAGATGGTATGTGTGTGTGTGTGTGTGTGTGTGTGTGTGTGTGTGTGTGTGTGTGTGTGTGTGTGTTAGAGACAAGGGATGCCTCCTAACTGGAGAAAAGAAACAAAGGACACTAAAACTAATCAGGTCAGGGCACAACAACACGATACAAACATTGAGTAGATGTGTCAGTATACTATACATTGATGGACACATATGTTTACTCTCCTTCTGAACAAACATGCACTAATACTTAATTTTTCCTAAAGAAATTATTGTACAATGATCTTTTTACCATTTACTTCCTGAGTAAATACCTGGTATTTTACATACTGTAAATTAACGTGATACTGATTATTTTCATGTTTTAACCTGCCTCAGTTCACATCCTATTAATTTAGGGAGTCATATTATGTGTATTGTGTTGGAGGGGTTGTAGAGGGTTGTGGTCTGAGGAGGGTTGGTTGGCTGGCTGACTCACTGACAATGCTGATTGTGACCCCTCCAGCTAAACCATCCAATAGCTCTTAATCTCAATCAGTGGAGACACATTAGTCAGGTATCCAGCAGCTAGTTTCTACTTCTCTTCTGTCTGCTCCTCTGGTCCCCACCCAGTAGACAGATGCACACACACAGACACACACACACATGCAGGCACGCATGTATACACACACACACACACACAAGCATGCATGCATGTAGACACACACGCACACACAATGGCCTCCTGAGGTTACAGAGCAACCTGCCTACCAGGATATCACTCCAGCAACCTGCTTCTCTCAGCCACAGGCACAGCTCCTTTTCCCTTCTCTTAAGTCAATCAGCAGGGTCTCTGAAGCCCAGGTTTTTGACGGCTGACGTGTGTGTGCGTCCGTGTGTGCATGTGTGTGCCTCTGTGTGTTTGTGTGCATGTGTGTGCGTGTGTGTGTGCGTGTGTGCGCACGTCCATCCCTGTATGTGTATTTCTGGGCAAACCATCCACTCCCTCGCTTCCACTCCTCCCTACATCCCCCCTCTCCTCCACCCCCCGCAGGGCAGAGCTAAGATGGTGTTCATTATTTGGTCAGAGTGGGTCCCTATAGTGAACTGAGTAATTGAGGCTGCATCTGTGAGAGCTCTGCTCTTCTGGTTCTCTGCTCCTCTGGGACCGAGGCAGCTTATTGGAGAGGGACCTAAAACTGAGCCAGGCAGACAGGCAGGGAGACAGTGATTTGTTTTATTGTCATGACATGTGGAAATATTGTAGGTAGTAAGTATAATGATGTGTCGTTGTCTTTTCATGGTCAACCAAACTTCATACAGTATATCACAGAATAATACAATCCGTTAATCTATTTTGGGGGATATATTTTCACAATATAACAAATACGAAGTGATAATAATTTTGGGGGGAGGGTTACTGTGACCACAATTATTTATTCTTCAAACTGATTGTAAGGAGCTGCAAATAAGCAAGAGTCTCTTGTTCTCTAGATGGCAGTAGTAAGTTAAACATATCACAGAGCATTTTCAACCATGCAACAAACGTGCTTGTGTGTGTGCGTGCGTGTGTGGGTGCGTCCGTATGTGTGCATGTGTGGGAGTGCATGTATGTGTGTGTTCGTGTGTGTGTGTGTTCGTGCATGCGTGCGGTGTGCATCTTCTATTGAGTGCATGTGCCATGGCATTAATGAATTGATTGGAAATTCAAAGGTGTAGGCTTAACTCAGAATAGAGAGACAGTGTTTGGTTGTACTGTAGCGCTCCAGTAGTTTGATGTCACTATGCTCTGCCTGCCAAAAACATATTATTGTTTATTCCTTGAATAAATTGAGAGGTTGTCACATCTCATCTTGTTGCCGTTATAACCAAAGTAATTAACTTGAGATTGCTTTGTGTATTAAAACAACTGCACCAGGCTCAGAGATATCACCGTTTTAATAAATTGCGCAAATACATTTTTTGTAATCAAATACAATTATATGTCATTCCTTGGTGACAATATTTATGAAAATTTCATGCTATTGCCAAATAAATGAATTGACACAATAAGTCGATGTCTGTGTGTTGTTTGTTGAATATGCTGATTGAATAAAAATGGAGTGCTGTGGATGGCTTTCCAAACTGTAAATTCAAAGACACCTTAACAGCGTTTCTATGGTGGAGAGAACATGAAAACATGTCCGAGTTTTATTTATGACTGACTGACTGTGGGTGTAGACCCTTAAATCATTTTGATAGTGGTTTATCCCCATCGTGCGCGCACACACACACACACACACACACACACACACACACACACACACACACACACACACACACAAACACAAGGAGTTCATAACATGACTGAAGAAGTAATGGAGACGTTGATTTTGTTCTCAACATTTTGCTATGCCCCCCAAGGCCCTGCTTCGTTGCTGTGTATTATCCACATCTAGTGAAAAGCCCAATTCATTTCAATCTGACACATGAGTGAGGTGATTCATCCACCAAATTGCTGTCATCTAAGTGGTTGATGTCACATAAGTGCTGTCTTTCTCTCTCTCTCTCTCTCTCTCTCTCTCTCTCTCTCTCTCTCTCTCTCTCTCTCTCTCTCTCTCTCTCTCTCTCTCTCTCTCTCTCTCTCTCTCTCTCTCTCTCTCTCTCTCTCTCTCTCTCTCTCTCTCTCTCTCTCTCTCTCTCTCTCTCTCTCTCTCTCTCTCTCTCTCTCTCTCTCTCTCTGTCTGTGTGATGTTTCATTGGCGTTTTGTAATTTTCAGCAGGACTGCTGTGCACAACACAACAACACTGGCCTCGGTGTAACCCTAATAGCCCATCCATTTATAGTAATGCTATGCTCTTCCAACCAATGTGTGTCAATATAAACAGTTGACAATTTAAAGTTATACAAATGCTCTTTTATTATCCGCAGTTCTTCTGGAAGACACTAATGTTCAGCCATTGAGCAGCATTTTACATGAAGCGGGTGAACATGCATATTAGAGCAGTATTGAGCTGAAGAGGAGTCTGACAATAAAAGGAGATAGCCAGGAACGGAGGGGCCAAAGGTAACCAGCTACTCATTTTGAAGTTACCTTAAGATCTTAAATAATATTCACTATACAGGGTAAGCATAAGATGTCAGAGGTTATGCACAATACACCTGAGAAGGTAGCTAGTCTTGGAATGGCAATAATGTATACTGCAGACTACATCCCTCAAGTCACCTACGGAAGGTGGCTCAAAGGGCATGGCACTGGAAACCACACATAACTCATCTCCATGTGAACCCATGACTCCATCATGTATGACCTTGTTTGTTGTTTGCATGTTTGAGTGCATGGCAGACAGAAGAGAAGCTCCCCGTGTGTGTCGGTGGAGAACAAGTGAGTGACGTGATACATGACAGGAAGATAAGTGTACCCTTCTAGAAGTCTAGTTCGAAAAGCCATGATGCTCACGACACACCACGTGCCATTGGGTGTTGAGATCCTCTCTGACAGGTGTACTCTGTAGCAAGGCAGCCAGGCCCAGAGCAAGCCCTCCCAGTACATGGCTGTCATCATTATTAGCGTAAGGGCTTTATGTCAAATCTGACATGATTCTATAGGTGTTTGTGTTACTAATTAGGAGCTGAGGCTGACATGACATGCAGATAGACAGAGTTGGTTGCGTATATATTATTTCTAGCAGGGAAAAGATTAATACACATGAGGTGTTCTCTGAAATAATGAGGGTCTCTCAATGGTGGTCACCAGTGTCAATGTGGGAAAAAAGTACTTCAATTATAATATGTCTTTAGAACATTTATTTTAGGGAAACTAATGAAATGCACAGAAATATAATTCTATGTGATGTATGATACATGTTGAATTATGTATATTTCATCAGCAAATTGCTAAATAAGTTGACAATAATGTTTGAATTATAAGTAACAACTGGGATATTAAATGTGTTATAACTTTCATAACATTTCCAGCAACTGTCAATTGGTTTACAGACACTCTATTGTTGAATTTACATTTAGTAAACATGCTTTCAAGTTATTCGGTTTACAGATGTAAGACATGAGGTCCGGCTTCACTTCATAATATCCAACCTATAAAAAATACTGTATTGTTGTGGTTGAAAGAGCAGTAGAGCTCTCTGCTCTCCGCTCTCTTTCCCCTAGTGAATACTGAATGTGAAGGATCATGGTTTAAGCTTCAAAGCTGCAAGTCAGTGCATTGGAAGGGATGTAGCAGAACAGAGAAACATGTCCGTTGGGCTAGCCGTGGGCTGTTTAGTACAGTGTGCGGGCAGACTTCAATAGACAATGAGCACTCCCAGTTTACAATGGCTACCTCCATGTGTTACAGATTTGTCTCAGACACCTGTCTCTCTTCTAGAAAACTCAGAAAAACATGTCAGATGAGGTCTAAACAATTCTACAGCTGAAAAATGATGTATGTTTGCTTTAGATTTTGTAAGATAAAGACTGGTATAGGGCCTACACTGCACCATTAGAGTTAACACTACCCACTAGTAATTTTTACAATTGTATTACACTTAAACATTTCAACAGTGCATTCATCATATGAACCCATGGATATGTGGATCTACTGGTTGGGTGGTGGAGATTACCTTTCTACAGCATCAGAGAGGAATATGGAGAAGAGACCAACCCCACAGGAGGTTGATTGGTAGGGCCTACACTGCACTGTTGGAGTTAGCTCTAGTTAACCCACTAGTAATTTTCTAAATTGTATTACATTTCAACATTTCATTTGAGTGTAAAATAGTGCATATGTCTTATTTACCCATTCAGGAAAATTCTGGTAGAACCACTAAAGCATATGGTTTGAGTCCATGAAACCCTGAGCCCATGGATATGTGGGCCTACTGGTGGTGGGCGAGATTACCTTTTACAGAATCCCTGAGAGGTATGGAGAAGAGGAGACCAACCACAGGAGAGAAGGGGAAGATCCAAAAGGTAATCCAGGTGAAATCTAAAGCCCTGGAAAGTTTTATCAATGTCAAACCTAGGAGATATGTAGGCTACTTTATTCCCATGACTCCATCTCTGCCTAATGCTACCTTAATTCTACAAGTCAAATATGTATCAACGTGTAATATGCAACTATAAGTAATTATTTAGTAATGTTTGCATGTATTAAATGGCCTCTTCAAATTATGGGAAAATCATATTTTGCTCATTGAAATAAGGCTTGGGTGGGTCGCCTCTATTATGGTACCCGGGCTAATGATCATATGCAATTTATAAAATAGCCAATCAATAATATTGTTTTCTGGGGAATGGGTGATCGAAACTTATCCAAAACTATAGACACATGGTGGTGCAAGCACTAACACTAACCATGAGCCATTGACGGATTTCCATCTTGTGACACAACGGTCTGATGCTAAGTAATATTAGACACATTTCTATGCATTTTAAAAAGCCAAGACGCGCAAATTCTGTATCCTCCCACACTCCCACCCCGCCTTCCATTCTTTTCCTCCCCTCTCTCATCGCTCTCTCCCTCTCTTACTGTCTCCCGTACGTCCGTTTAGCTGAACACCTAGCAGAGAACTACTGATCAACGTGAATGTATGGAGTGAGGGAGTGTTGCTGGTCTGTTCCGCAAACAGATTCCTCTTGGCATCCCTGAAGAACGGCGCTCGATTAGGGGGGCTCTCCTGTACTCGCGTGAGAGAAGTGCTGTGGCTCTTCAGCCCTCACTCCGCAACGATGTCCACATTTCTAATCGCCTTTTTTACCATATCGGGATTATTTTCGTGCGTGAAGACCCTGACAGCCGTGGATGCAGAACAAGGTAAGAGAAGCATGGTAGCAGCTGGGCCGTATAGGAGATGCACAGTCCGATCAAACTTCGCTGGTTCACTCTTTACCATACCGGTGCATGGCCGGGATAACGGGATATTTCAGTTTACTAACATTATGTTTAAACATAATGTTAGTTTTACTCACCCTTTGCTAGTCAGCATCGTAGATTAAATGTTCTCAAAATTGCCCACTATGATTCTGGCGAAGGTGGTGCAAATGCGAATGCCATTCATCCCCATGCCATCGGAATAATTTAGTCAAAATGATGGGTTGACATTTGTGGATGGTCTATTTCTATACAGAATGATGATGTAATAGGCTATAACTAAATGCGGAAGTTGAGCATCATAAGTAGCCTAGCCTAAATCATAGTTCGTGGAATATTGTCCGTGGAGACGTATGCTGTAGGGTAGGCTGTAGCCTAGGTTGTTGTAGAATGCAGCAGGTGACAACCTCGACATGCGATGCAGTGACACCGGCACGGTGCAAAATATGTGATACCTTTCCAGAAATCTCGTCCAAAAACGGGTGATTTTGGCAGGAGCCTTGACTTGTAGTCTAGTTTATTGACATAAAGTAGCCTATACATGGATGTTGCGTTTAAATGGGTTGTTCAAATGTGTTGTGCGCAACAATGACAAAAACGGGGAAATTAATGTAGAAAGTGAGTGAATTGAAGAATGAAATTGGAATATGCCCCTCCTCCATCTGTCAACTGATCAATTAGGTGTTTGTAATGCTCTCTAAGATTAATATTCTACTTTTCAGCTCATCTTTTGTTTTACTTTGTTGCTATAGATAGTCTAGTAGATATGTTGAGGGGCAGGCAATAGAAATATAGAAAATGTCATCAATACCCCCAACAGAGCGTGGAAACGATGGAACTAGAATAAAGCCTACGGCAGGTAATAACAGCAGGTGAACGAAACAATGTTTACTTTAGTCTTTGAAATGAAAATATTAATTTGAAGCTCCAACTCCCCGTGGACGCCCTACTGCTCAGAAAAAGAAAGCGTGGAGTTTGTGTTTGTCAGCATTGCGCCGCTGCTACGACTAAGGCATCTCAAAGTGAAGGAATCGGTGTTATAGGCTTTGCAAGGTGTTTCGAGTGCGACTAAACTTCAGCATGGATTTCTTTACAATTCAGTAAAAAACATACAATCTCACTTTGCACACACACACACACACACAGACACACAGACACACACACACACACACACACACACACACACACACACACACACACACACACACACACACACACACACACACACACACACACACACACACACACACACACACACACACACACACACACCATCTAAAATGTTGTTGCTGAGATTTAATCTATTTCACCATATTATTGAGTGCTTTGTACAATTGCGAAATGTCTATTGACCACCTTTCCACAGATTCATTTAGTTCAGGTCTGCACATCAAATAGTCTTATACCTGCCTCACTGAGGATATCAGACATATCTGGATATGGCTATTAGAATAGCTTGAGTGAAATCCAAGTAGTTTCATACAAAGAAACTGTGAACTGGTCTGGTATCCCCCTGGTTAATACTTCTGTAGAATGAATTATTCATGGGAGAGATGGAGGAAGTTATCCATAAAGAAGTAAAGATAAAATGCTATGTTGGATTGGATAGACCTTCAGCATGCCTGTGCCCAATACCAGATAGGTAAAGTCATTTGGGGGTAACGTTTTGATTTTAAATTACTGTAGGCTAATGGTTTTACTCAGAAGAATACCAAGTATTTTCCTGTGGGTGTTCGTCTTGGGAAATGTATGATACTTTTTTTTATGCCATTATGTACTTGATCCTAAATCTGTCCCTGCCATCTAACATTGAGCAGAGCGGCCAGGGACTAGCAGTACAATGCTGAGCAGACACAATGACATGATGAGGGTTGAGGAGAGGAGGTAGCTACAGTATAGTCCAAACCAACCTGCCTTTATTTTATCACAGTACCACTGATCTCCTGTGGTGACTGCCACAGTAGATAACCATCACCACATACAAACAGCTCAATATTGTTTGAAATGTATAGGCCCTTTTACCATAGCTATGGTTGTATGGTTGAAGACACAGGCTGGATGCAATGTTTCCCTAATTACATCTAATGAGATCAGGAATGTTGCCTTCGGGGGCTAATTAGATGAGATGCTATCTATCTGAGCATCATGCTTCTGTGCTGGACTATCGTCCAATAGGATGGGAGGTGTTCCTGTTGATGGATATAAATCAGTAAATCAGTAGTCTACATGCATATATATAGCCATACAGCCATATACACTGAGTGTACAAAATATTAGGAACACCTTCCTAATATTGAGTTGCACCCCCCTTTTGTCCTCAGAACAGCCTCAATTCGTTGGGGCATGGACTCTACAAGGTGTCGAAAGCGTTCCACAGGGATGCTGGCCCATGTTGACTCTAATGCTTCCCACAGTTGTGTCAAGTTGGCTGAATGTCCTTTGGGTGGTGGACCATTCTTGATACACACTGGAAACATTTGAGCATGAAAAACACAGCAGCGTTGGAGTTCTTGACACACTCAAACCAGTGTGCCTGGCACCTACTACCATACCCCGTTCAAAGGCACTTAAATCTCTTGTCTTGCCCATTCACCCTCTGAATGGCACACATACACAATCCATGTCTCAATTATCTAAAGGCTTAAAAATCCTTCTTTAACCTGTCTCCTCCCCTTCATCTACATTGATTGAAGTGGATTTAACAGGTGACATCAATAATGGATCATAGCTTTCACTTGGATTCACCTGGTCAGTAGTCTATGTTATGGAAAGAGCAGGTGTTCCTAATGTTTTGTACACTCAGTGTATATTGTAATGTAAAATATTGAATATAGTGAGATAAGTCTTAACAGCAAATATCTATGACTACACTGATAAAAATAATGTTTTGTACACTCAGTGTATAGCCAGTATGTTTCTGCAATATATTTCTACTTATTGTTTTCCTAGTCATAATTGATGAGATCTGAAGTATAAAATACCTTCATAATAGTTTATATATTGCAGGTATTATGTTGTTGAATATCTTGCATTTTACTGTACAGTATACAGTATATTTTTGGTGATGGAATTGCAATTTAGGACACACATTAAATTGTCTTACATTTAGACAGATTATGTAAAGACATTCGTTTTGTTAACAGTAGCCCAGAAATAATCTGTTTTGTTTATGACCGAAAGGGTCTCCTAGAGATTATCAATGTCACCCTACTGTCTGGTTGCGTTACATGATCTGCAAGGAGACTTTCCAAGGAAACGGCTGTGTTTTACTCTTGACCCTCTGAGGCTCTCAGGCTGGATCCACATCTGTTTTCATAGCTGGTTTACATATTTGTCTGGATGGATGGAAAGCATTACTGTAAAATGTGCTGGTTGTTATGGCTTTCTAGGAGAACCAACCTAACCCTATCCTGTTCCAAAATGGTCATGTCAAGGCCTCCACATCAGGTGATCTCAGTTTAATTTGTTTACTCAGTAAACATTCTTATCATATACATGTCAATGGAACAAATTCAATTTTATAGGCAAAGCCCACTGCAGTGCAAATCTGTTATGAAGATAACTTAAATGACCCAGACAAGACATTCTATCCAATTCTATCAGTTAAGTGCTATTGTCAGTGGACTTCTCAGTTCTACACAGGATTTGGCTAGACAGAGTAGCCCATGGCCCCAGGGTATGTGAGCAGGCATTGACAGTCAGGTGCTCCCAGATGGCTAGTTATGGTCTGGATGTGGTTACTGGATGCTGATAGAATTGGATAGAATGTCTTGTCTTGGTCATTTAAATTCTCTTAATAACATATTTGCACTGCAGTGGGCTTTGCCTATAAAATCTAATTTTTGTATATGATGAGAATGTTTACTGACTAAACAAATTAAACAGATTTTTGACTTTCATGAAAAATATTTGATTTTTACATAAAATGGGTTTCCGCAGTGTCAGCTTAATTGAATAAGTTCCAAAGTTTACTCCAAGGCTATATTTCATCTACCTTCATATATCTGCTGTGGTTCAACAAAGTCTCAACATCTGCGAAACAAAGCCATTATCTCACCTCTGCACCTTTTCCTAACAGTCAAGCTGTTAGTAAACTTCTCCCAAGTTTTCTAGCCAACTTAAAGCTTGAGGGTAAAATTCAATAAACATGAGACATGGGGATAAATGATGCCAACTAAAATACACAGAGTTGACCATACAGGTGTTGTATGAATCACTTCTCATGCAGTAGTGCTAGACCAACCATTACCTCATCTCTTCCTCTATAAATTGGGGCGGCACACAATTGGCCCAGCATCGTCCAGGGTATGGGAGGGAATGGCCGGCAGGGATGTTGGTAGAGCAGGGTTGTGGGTTTGTTTCCCACGGGGGGCCAGTATGAAAAAAATAAAATAATGTATGCACTCACTAACTGTAAGTCGCTCTGGATAAGAGCGACTGCTAAATGACTAAAATGTCAATGTACATAAATCAGACTAGCTTTCAGCACTCACTGTTCTGAGACTACAAGCTCTATTTCACCCTGGTTTCAAGAGGGTTCAAGTATAAGGGGAATCAGCTGACCAATATCCACAGTGGTTTCTCCCATCACTCTTCACACTATAGATCCGACTGATGACCTGAACAGTGCTTTGCTGGCTTGGATATTGTATTTTCACATTGTTATTTTCAGCACAGTTGCAGCAAAAAGGCCAGCACTGTACTGCTCAGCTTGGCTTGGTTCAGTTCAGCTCAGAAGTGTGAAAAATCACGTTCGATAACAGTGTTCTATTGAGGTTCTGTAGCCATTGGATTTTGATTGTGATAACTCAGTATCACCCTGCATAGTCTTAATAGATGACAATTCAATCAGCTGTAGATTGGCTGGCATGGTGGAAGATCTCCAGCAGTCCGCTGGCAAATTGACTTGACTGGATTGATTTGAGTCCGCAGGAGGAGGAGCCTTTGTGTTCGACCCGCATTATCTGTTTGTGTTGATTCTACTCATTTGACTCAATTATTCATTGGTGAGGGGTTTAATGTTCGATTTCTCTGAAATGTTACAGAATTGGTTATGTGATTAATGAATCAATGAGTGTTTCCTACTGAAAAGGGGCCTGTCTCTAAGGACTTGTATCAAAGTGCCAGCTAAGCTAGATAGTACTACTGAGATGGCTGCTGCCTTGGAAAATAAGCACAATTAAATTATTGATGTGATAAAGTAATAACTGCTTTACTGCCAAATATGCTGATGGGGGGGGGCAGGAAAAGAGCCATGACGGAATAACCCTAATATGACCAGAATCAGTTCATTTGAAGATAAGGTCATAGAATGGTAGATGAGATAGAATAGTATATTTACTGCACTGTATGTGTAAACAGAACAAACTGCATAACACATTGTACATTGACTGTTGCCTTCCCAAAACAAAACACACATATACAAATACATACAAAGCAAACAGAATGACAGCAGCTAGTAGAGACTAGAGACAGAACACGGAAGACATACAGAATCATGTACTGATCATGTAATAATCATCTGTGGTACAACAAAAAGACAAAACACAATCAGGACTAAAATGGTTTAAAAGTGGCGTCTGTCTGAATGTGAAGTGTTGCTTCAGTAGTCTCAGCTAGCTTCTGGCCTGAGAGAGAGAGCTCTTCTTGGCTGCGGCTGGGGAAAGTGTCTCATTCAGGGGGCTTAAGTCTGTACTCTCCCTCTGTCCGTCAGTTTGACAGGGTAAAACGGCGATCACGGAGAGGCAGCACCCCAAGGAGCAGGCCTGCTAGTGACTGTGTGCTCATCATACCTTATAGGAGCCAGCCAGGTCTCACTGAGGCTGAGTGAAATGCTGCTCTCTCTCTTATCTTGTTTCCCACTTTTTTCAGACTGGACATGAAGCTTTAACCTTTAGGAAATACCACTGCAGGTTGCCCTTTTCTCTAACCTTGAGCTAGTTTGTGTAGTTGACCTTAGGCCTTCTCCTTTAACTGCCTCGTAGGGTCACTGCGGTAGCAGAGGGGTTAGAGTTGTTGTTGCCCCAGAGGTTGTTACCATGGGGATAGCCTCCTGTTGCACCATACTGGCCATAGACACCTGTAGAAAGAGATAAAGAGAGATAGATAGATAGATAGAGAGAGAGAGAGCAAGAGACGCACCCACCCCCACACACACACACACACACACACATCGAGGTCTGTGGGTCAGTCATGATCATGTCATGCCCCTGTGCCGTAGCAGTGTTGTGTCTGTGGCCCAGAGACCAGGTTGTAGTGTGGAGTAGGGACCAGGGCTGCTAAGCCTGGATGGAGAGACTCTCTCCCTCCCAGCTGCCACCTGGCACAGGACACAGGCAGAGCAGAGGGCTCAGGGGTCGATGGTTGCAGCAGTGGCCCAGAAATGAGAACAGGCCAGGGATTCATCCAACACCCAACAATCCTCATTCAAGATCAGCAGAGAGAGAGACACCCAGGACCAGTTGTTGATGCCACCTTCATTAAATCAGGGTGATAAGAAAAATACAAAATTGGCGTTGTAAATAATCTACATAATTTAATTGTCTGTAATCTTCCTTATGGACTTGATCATATGAATGCTTAAGCAACAATGGTAAACTGGGCAATCACTATATATCTTTTGAATAGTCATAAGACATTACCTTTTAAGAGGTTCTGAGTTAAATTATTAGTCTTCTAGGGTCACTGCTAGGAGAGGGATCCATCGGAGTAAAATATTTTGATAGGTGCAAGGCATTGCCATAAGATACAGTATGTATAGGGAATGCATAGGCACTACTGTCTATGGGCATTAAACACACAAACACACGCACGCTTGACGCATGCACACACACACACACACACACTACACACACGCACACACACTTAAACTCGCAGAGGCTGGCAGCTTTAAGTGGATGCCTGAGCTGCTGCAAATGTAGAGGGGCTTTGGCTGTGTACATTGTCGTCCAGGGCTTCGGAGGGCTACGGGAAGGATGGAAGAGAGAATTACTGGCATTCATGTCCATCCCAGTCCTCTCAGGAATGATAAGCTCAGTCAAATCTGTGGCCAGTTAATCGACAGGTACACTGACATGTTGGGTTGAAAAATTAGGGTTGTCCATAGCATATGAGGTTTTCTCTTTTAAGCCATGGTTTAGTCTGACTATATGTCTAAATCTGACAGGGTCGCCTGTTATCAATCTGCATCGGTATGTTTTTCTTTGGAAGTTGTTCATTTGCTACTGGTGTATTATTTACATGTTTGTTTCTCATTTTACCTTAATATGATAAGAGTATGTGTGTCTGTTAGAGGAGTTCTTGGTTTGTTTCCCGTCCTCTCTTCTGTTGGTTTGCAATCAGCCTTTTTATTGCAATGCGCAATCAGCCCGTTTGCATGCTTTGCCTTGCTTTGCTGTGCTGTGCCTCAGTGCTCAGTAAAAAAAGAACAGAGATTAAGTTCTCAGCCTCAGCCAAAGACACACAGACTGTCACAGTCACAGGGATCTGCAGCTCACTGACTGATAATGGATGTTTTTTGAGACAGTGGTTGGTTATTTACCAGAGAGGCTATATGGGTGGATTGCACTTCATCAGAATGGATGGGATGGCTTTTGGGTTGCAAGCCAAGTGTTGCAAGTGGACGTACTGTCTCATGGTTTCTAGAAAGTTCCAGAACTTCATGCTTGGTGCACTAGCGTAACACAGCCCCCCCCCCATTCCTTCCTCTCCGGCAACTGAGTTAGGAAGGACGCCTGTATCTTTGTAGTGACTGGGTATATTGATATACCATCCAAAGTGTAATTAATAACTTCAACATTCTCAAACGGGTATTCAATGTCTGCTTTTTAATTTTTTTACCCATCTACCAGTAGGTGCCCTTCTTTGTGAGGCATTCGAAACCTCCCTGGTCTTTGTGGTTGAATCGGTGTTTGAAATTCACTGCTCGACAGATAATTGTATGTGTGGGGTACGGGGATGAGGTAGTCATTCAAAAATCATGTTAAACACTATTATTGCACACAGAGTATGTCCAGGCAACTTATTATGTGACTTGTTAGGCTAATTTTTACTCCTGAACTTATTTAGGCAAGCCATAACAAAGGGGTTGAATACTTATTGACTCAAGAGATTTCAGCTTTTCATTTTTTATTAATTAGTAAAAATTTCTAAAAACATAATTCCACTTTCACATTATGGGGTATTGTGTGTAGGCCAGTGACACACAATCTCAGTTTAATCAATTTTAAATTCAGACTTTAACACAACAAAATGTGGAAAAAGTCAAGGGATGTGAATACTTTCTGAAGGCACTGTAGATACCGTATTTAGCTGCTATTTAGCTGCTATTTATAAAAGTTTTATTAAAATTACACAACAAATAGCCTAACAATGAGGAAAAAAGTAGTCTGCTTGAGGATACATTCAGCCACTATTTATTGTTGAACTCAGTGGGTTTTGTCTGGCTAATAGCCTACACAAATGGGCAGCAATAGTCAAGGTACATTCAATTTAATAAAATTAAATCAAACTTGAGAGACTCCCCTGGTCTCCTGAAGTCATCCTTTTTTGTGTGCAAATGTTTTCACCAAGGCCTGTAGGTCCAGATTGCGGATTTTCCTGAGACCTGCATTATACAGTACACCAGAGTCAGCATTGCTCTGCACACAATCTAAACTTAGTCTTGAATGATACATGCCAAGATATACCAGAGATAAGGGACTGTTGATATTACAACCACACAACTCCGGTTCACCTGTATGAACTAAATCGCAAACCGCTTTTTTTGTTCAAGCCCTCAAGAACTGTTGTCCATAATCTGTTTGCGTCTGCCAATTTATTGGCTGTCCACAGTCCAGGCGACCTCTCCCCAGAGCTTCCTTTACAGTTAATCTCTTTTCGTAACGTGTTGAGGCCAGCAATTAAGGAGAATGAGAGGCTCAATTAAAGATGTTGCAGAACTGCTGTATTTGAAGCACCACTCCCTTCCGCCCAGTTTCCCTGATGTTGCTACGGCAATCAAGATGTTTTTACCATTCCTGTAACTGTTGCTTCTGCGGCGAGATTGTTTTCCAAACTAAAACTCATAAAGAACTACAGTACCTAAGAAGCATTAGGCTCTCGGTCTGATATGTGCTTTTGAACACCTGAGCAAGCTCCACTCATTGCACTAGTGCTGTTGTAGCCTTGACCACAGCATGTGTTCACCGATATCCCCTTATACTTTCAATCAGTTTAATTTTTTTCTTTTTCAAGGCCTGAGGCGCTTTTTTAGTCACATTCCTGAAGCCCAAGAAACAAACACTTAGTTTCCTAGTACATGTGGACATTAAAAATGTTTGTGAATTACTTTTTGGAGGGTTACTGTCAAAATGATTTATTAAGTAAATAAAAATAGACATTGATGACAGGCGCATGGGCCACCAGAGCTCATGGGCTCCCACGCTCTGCAGAGCTGCAGGGGTGTCCAGTACACCAGTGGCTTGGTGTTGTATCTTTCCGCTGATGTCTGCTAAGTTAGTTGAAGTATCTTTAGGTCAGGTGTGTCCTAGATTTGACCTTCACCTCCTTGCTAGACAGAGGGGTATGGTCAGAGGGGTAGGAGGGGATGTCTCTCACTCTCTCTCTGATCACACACTTATTTTTTGTGAAATCAAGGCATGACGCAAGTAATGCAATCACAGGTGAGGGGTAGGAGCTGAGGAGCCAACTGAGAGGGAAAAACGACACCTCCTCCACAAGTGATTATATATCAGCTCTGAACAAGCTCTCAGTATGGAGGAGATGAAATCATCTGTTTATTCGTTTATTTTGTCAGGAGATGAGAACGACGAGCGCCTCTTCTGCTGATTAATAATTATTGTCAAGTTGACAGAAACCCTCACAATCAATCGCTCTGCTCAGAGCTGATGTTTTACCTTCATTGGCAATTACACACCATTGTTCACAGCAACAGATCGTTACGTAAATTATATTTTTGGAGTGGTGACTCAGTCACTGTCCTGCGGCTATGAAAATGGGCCTTTCTCACGTTTTGATTTGATACTTGTAAAGGCTTTTGAATTTCGAATGTTAATGTGCATTGTGCAACCACTAACCATCATTAGAGCTTTTAGTCAACAGTTTTTTATGTTCTGATATCACCTGATTGTTCTGATATCACCTGAAGCAAACTGACTTGTTTCTCGTAATCAACCGATGGCTTATCACTTCACTGACGTGGTCCCTGTTCTGTTCACATCACTGGAGAATCACCCTGCTCTCATTAGTAGAGAGAGAGAGAGAGACTCATCACCTATGGATCAGACCTAATTATCTGATAATACGAACACTGATAATAATACACTGATGCTTTGAGAGATTCCATTCTTCTATGTAATCCAAAACATCAAACGCACTACAAACAATTCATGCTTATTGCTTCTTGGTACGGTGTTGTACATTCATGACTTGTGTGTGTTATGAATATGAATGCTTGATTCAGTGATACTTGAACTTCTGCCATAGTATATTGATGGGATCAGTTTACATTGAACAAGCTTTTCAGAAATTCAGAACCTCCAAACATCTCTTTAAAGATTGCCATCTGATCCTGGACCATTAACTTTGTTTACTCTGTGGCCAAACCCTACCCACTCATACTGATTATGCATACAACTAATCAAATAAAATAAAATAAAATTTTATTGGCCACATGCGCCGAATACAACAGGTGCAGACATTACAGTGAAATGCTTACTTACAGCCCTTAACCAACAGTGCATTTATTTATAAAAATAAAACAACAACAAAAAAAGTGTTGAGAAAAAAAAGAGCAGAAGTAAAATATAATAACAGTAGGGAGGCTATATATACAGGGGGGTACCGGTGCAGAGTCAATGTGCGGGGGCACCGGCTAGTTGAGGTAGTTGAAGTAATATGTACATGTGGGTAGAGTTAAAGTGACTATGCATAAATAATTAACAGAGTAGCAGCAGCGTAAAAGGATGGGGTGGGGGGGCAGTGCAAATAGTCTGGGTAGCCATGATTAGCTGTTCAGGAGTCTAATGGCTTGGGGGTAGAAGCTGTTGAGAAGTCTTTTGAACCTAGACTTGGCACTCCGGTACCGCTTGCCGTGCGGTAGCAGAGAGAACAGTCTATGACTAGGGTGGCTGGAGTCTTTGACAATTTTGAGGGCCTTCCTCTGACACCGCCTGGTATAGAGGTCCTGGATGGCAGGAAGCTTGGCCCCAGTGATGTACTGGGCCGTACGCACTACCCTCTGTAGTGCCTTGCGGTCGGAGGCCAAGCAGTTGCCATACCAGGCGGTGATGCAACCAGTCAGGATGCTCTCGATGGTGCAGCTGTAGAATTTTTTGAGGATCTGAGGACCCATGCCAAATCTTTTCAGTCTCCTGAGGGGGAATAGGCTTTGTCGTGCCCTCTTCACGACTGTCTTGGTGTGTTTGGACCATGATAGTTCGTTGGTGATGTTGACACCAAGGAACTTGAAGCTCTCAACCTGTTCCACTACAGCCCCGTTGATGAGAATGGGGGCGTGCTCAGTCCTATTTTTTTTCCTGTAGTCCACAATCATCTCCTTTGTCTTGGTCACGTTGAGGGAGAGGTTGTTGTCCTGGCACCACACGGCCTAAAACCAGTCCTTTAGAATACTGCCACCAAGTACACTACACCACTGACATTTCACACTGTGAAAATGGCGAACTTGATTTTGAACATGCCTTTATAAGATTGACTGACTCACTGAAGACATTATACTCGGACTCAAGGAAGATAGACAGACAAGGCAGTGCAATATCACCCCGATGAGATTAGTGACGTAGTGGCTTCCTACAGTACAGTCTGGTAGAGATCAGATGCTGACTCTGGTGTACTGACGTTTTAGATAGCTCAGCCGTCATGCCAGCCAGCCCCTCTGACAGTCAGTCGTTTGAGGTCAGATCAGGGCAAAGTCCATCTGTCCAGACCAGTATAGTATGTGACATGATTCTAGAAGCAGCACTGACTGCATTTCATTGACCACATCATACAGTAGCTGAAATAAGAAGTAGCCTATAAAGTATAAGCCAATAAAATACCATTTAATATATTCCACAGGTCCTCTGTATAGGGAATGAGCAATGTAGTTTGAATATTTTTGACCATCAAAGTGTCAACCTAGAACCAGCCTCCATGGCCAAACAATTCTAAAGACATGTCCAAGACGAAGACCTATTTGAGAATTCCAATATGCTCCTCCTCTTAAATCAGTGAAGCAGCTAGCCTCACAGCATAAATCTCCAGAAAGAGCTTGAATTTGAGGCTTCATTCAAAGCTTAGGAGCCTCTCTAAGGGGATTTGTCTCACCCTACTACAGTATGTTGATGTGCCCAATTCATCTCACTGTAATGTTTCCGAACAAGAAATTAAAAACTGGGTGATAGAGAGAGGGCGCCATCATTTCACTGTTGTGGTCTTCAAAGCGATTTTTTGGCCTATTTAGATTATGTACTGTTCTATGGCTGTTCTAACTAGGCTAGTCCATAATTTGATGTGACTGGTGCATTGAGCTTCTGGAAAATGTCGGTCATTCCTTCATGGCTATCAATTAATTTGAACATACAGGAGTGCTGTGCCTTTAGAATGCCTTGTGTTGCTATGCCAATGTTATAACAATGACTGACAGCTACTCCCCTGTGCAGGAGTGACATATATGTCACTTGCTAGTTAGGCTACTCAATCTCTGTTCCTTTGGAATAGCCACTTTACAACTACTTTCGCAGATATCAATCTGATATGAATCTGACCACACAGTTAGTTTGTGATACTTGAACAAATCCTTTGCAGTTAAATCAACAATATCTTCTTGAGTGAATGAAATTGCATTCCATTTAAATTCTGTGAATTTGTCTGTCTGCGTGCTGCTCTCAGGGTCTGTAGTAATGAGTTTCTCAGGGACGGTCGGTCAATCTGACAGATGTATCGAACACATCAAGTCTGCATTGTTCAGGATTTTCAGACAGAGAAGCTTTGGTAAAGTATGATTTATTTTGGAGTGACAGTCTGTCACAGATTAAAATGACTGTCAACAGATTCCAACACCTTGGATGGTCTCTAGGTATGGCAGCCAGCCAGTTGCCCCCTGGTGGACCTTTCTGCAGATAACCTCCCTAATTTTTATATATGCTTCAATGCAATCGCCTCGTCTCCTCCCGGCAGCTAGTGTTTCCCAGAGGACACATGAGGTGCTTCATTATAGTGAGGCCCCTTACCGACCATCCTCCGCTCTACTGTGACCTAATGGCTTTCTACACAGCACAGCCACGGATTAAAGCTCTAAAGCTCATCCTCCTTATTTTCCTTTTCCTCTTTCCTTTCTTTCTCAGGAGAGGAGATGCAGTCAAAGCCGTAGTAACTTGCAGCCTTGCTTTTAGATTTATTGGTAGGAAGAGAACATGAAAATGGCATTGCCCTTTGCAGCATTGAATTGATGTTCATTTACACAACACAGGCATGGAAGTAATGCTCCCTATTTTAGGACTTAAAGCTTATGTTATGTAGATAGAGGCCAGCTAATCCACATGTAATTTACAGCTAGACAGTAAGTGGCTTTTTAGTGAGTATACAGTATCAGCATTATGATGGGGGAGGTGGTGGTGCTAAGGGATTCATTTAATGAAGCAAACAGAAGACCCTGTCTCTGTTCTAAAGCAATCCTGGTTGTTTAACTACATGTTCATGTGGACAGCAAAAACAACATATGTAAGATAGATAACATATAGACTAATCACATATGTTATAAGAAGAAGAATACGCTATTGTCTATTTCCTTTTCAGATCACATATGTTTTCCAAAAATCCTGGTTGGAGGATTCTGAATTTCTTGCCTATTCCTTCCTGATTCTGGGAATCTTTCAACCAGGTTTTCTGGAAAACTATGGAATTTTGAGAAAGTTACCAGAATTTTGCAACCCTATTTGTGTACCTACATACTGTATCTAATTGGCTAAATCATGTTGTAATTAAAAATAAGTAGCCAGTATAATCATATTATATAGGAGGAAAGTTGATTTTACATAGATTTCTAGAAATACAGTAAGGTTGATTCGATTTTTCACCATGTTTCTGATTACAGTAGTTTAAGGGAGATTGAAGGTTAATCAAGGGCTGCTCTTGGCCCTCAGACCACCTGTTGAGTAGCCTTTCTATGAGTAGACTTTCATTAGAGGTTTGAGTGTGTGAAAATGGTTAGGGTTATAAGTATGGGCATTGGGTCCACAGATCCAGCTAGAGCTTATTAAAAACAGGTCAAGAACAGATCCTAAGAACGATGGATCTCAGGATCTTTCATAACCAACATGTTTAATATGATTTCCAATACCTTATTTGAGTGCATTGTATATGGTTCATGAAAGTGAACGATGGGACTCTGCTATTTGTTAAAGTCGTGTTGATTAGGTGTCACGATCGTCTATGAAGTAGGACCAAAGCGCAGCGTTGGTAGCGAACATATTGACTTTAATGCAATACACGAGAATACAAAACAAAACACGATCATGAAGTCCTCAGTGACAACGACTGAACATAGAACAAAAACCCACAACCCTAAGGTGAACACTGACAGTTTAAATATGGCTCCCAATCAGAGATAACGAGCCGACAGCTGACACTCGTTACCACTGATTGGGAGTCACACGTCCAAACAAGGAAACAACCAAAATACAACACAACCAATACCAACCACAACCAAATGAACACACCCTGGCTCAAAATACACAGTCCCGGAGCCAGAGCGTGACAGTACCCCCCCCTAAAGGCGCGGACTCCGACCGCGCCTACACCCCAAATAGGGGAGGGCTGGGTGGGTGTTGCTCCTCGGAGGCGGCTCCGGCTCCGGGCTTGACCACCACCCTTCTTCAATCCCCCCGTAGCGCCCCCGGTCCGATCTGACCCAGCTGGTAGGATCTGGACTGACGACGCGCACCCCTGGCTTGGCGCGTGAGGCAGGAACGGACCGGACCTGGCCGACGATACGCACCCTAGGCTTGATGCGTGGATTCGGAACGGGCCTCACCAGGCTGACGACTCGCATCCCTGGCTTGGTGCGAGTAGCAGGAATGGGCTGGATCAGGCTGACGGCTCGCACCCTTGGCTTGGTGCGAGTAGCAGGAACGGGCTGGACCAGGCCGACGACTCGCACCCCTGGCTTGGTGCGAGTAGCAGGAACGGGCTGAACCAGGCTGACGACTCGCACCCTTGGCTTGGTGTGAGTAGCAGGAACGGGCTGGACCAGGCTGACGACTCGCACCCTTGGCTTGGTGCGAGTAGCAGGAACAGGCTGGACCAGGCCGACGACTCGTACCCCTGGCTTTGTGCGTGGAGCAGGAACAGGCCGGGCTGGGCTGGCGACGCACACCGTAGGCTTTGTGCGTAGAGCAGGGACAGGCCGGGCTGGGCTGGCAACGCACCCCGTAGGCTTTGTGCGTGGAGCAGGAACAGGCCGGGCTGGGCTGGCGACGCACCCCGTAGGCTTTGTGCGTGGAGCAGGAACAGGCCGGGCTGGGCTGGCGACGCACCCCGTAGGCTTTGTGCATGGAGCAGGGACAGGCCGGGCTGGGCTGGCAACGCACCCCGTAGGCTTTGTGCGTGGAGCAGGAACAGGCCGGGCTGGGCTGGCGACGCACCCCGTAGGCTTTGTGCGTGGAGCAGGAACAGGCCGGGCTGGGCTGGCGACGCACCCCGTAGGCTTTGTGCGAGAGGCAGGAACAGGCCGGACCGGGCTGGAGACGCGCACCGTCCATTTGGTGCGAGGGGCCGTAACAGGCCGGACCGTACTGGGGACACACACCACTGGCTCTACTCCGGGAACTGGAACGGGCCGGACCGGACTGGTAACACACCCCAGTACCTCTCGCCGTGCCTCTAAACCTCCTTTCCCTACTTTGACCAGTGGCCCCCGTAACCTGGTGGCCTTTTGAATTCGCCCCTTCTCTGCCTCCGTCAGCCCCGTCGTCCATGCCCTGTGCCCCCCCCTAAAAAATTCTTGGGGGTGCCTCTCGTCCCTCCGACGCTGCTCCCACATCCAGGCTGCCGATTCCTGGACACGCTGCTTGGTCCTTTGATGGTGGGTTTTTCTGTCCCGATCGTCTATGAAGTAGGACCAAAGCGCAGCGTTGGTAGCGAACATATTGACTTTAATGCAATACACGAGAATAAAAAACAAAACACGATCATGAAGTCCTCAGTGACAACGACTGAACATAGAACAAAAACCCACAACCCTAAGGTGAACACTGACAGTTTAAATATGGCTCCCAATCAGAGATAACGAGCCGACAGCTGACACTCGTTACCACTGATTGGGAGTCACACGACCAAACAAGGAAACAACCAAAATACAACACAACCAATACCAACCACAACCAAATGAACACACCCTGGCTCAAAATACACAGTCCCGGAGCCAGAGCGTGACATTAGGGGTGTGTGAACGAATATGTCTCTGTCATTCTAGCAGCAAACGATTTGCAACTGTCAAGCACAATGATTCTTTCCCCATCTTATAATTATTAACACGTCAGTAGATGGTGGTAAGAATTGTACAGATCAAGAGGAGTGGTATCAGCAAGTAATATTCAGTGTAGTCTAAGACTATTAGTGCATGGTGCAGTGTGTATTTTGAATTGTAAAACTACTGGTAAGCCATGCATTCTAACTAGCTCCCAGGACATGCACTGCATGCTAACTACTACAGGAACCAAAATGTGTTATTGATGGCAGATTAACTGAAATAGGCAGTATGAGATTCCTTTAGAAGCTTATTAAATGTTGAAATAGAAAAACAAATGCACATTGTTATGTCAGAGTTGTGTGATGCCTCGCTTGGCTGTTGAAGGCAACACTTCATGTCACCAGAGTATTTTGAGGATTTATTTGAATGACTTGTGGTAGCTGCAGTGATTAAAAAGGAAGGCATCCAGATGCATATTGATTGGATGCTTGTTGCTCATAAGCCCGTGTCAGCCCATACTCAGCCAGCCATGGTAAAACTCAGCTGCCACAGTGCCCACATCAAAAACAATAACTGCTAAGAAAATAGTTATGTCTTTTTTTTTGTCCCCCTTATCGTGTCATTCTGAAATTGTTTTGGGGTATTTTCAAGTAGTGCCCGAGGAGGATAGGTTCCTGTAGGTATAGGCAGTAAGTGGGTAAATTATTCCACTTTCAGGTGCATAGAACATGTTCTATGTGTTCTATGTTCCACGTTCAGGTACAGTGCTTCAAATCAATTTGAAAATTAATGTAATAAATTACCCCAGGAGACTCCACCCAAATGCTTCTCTAACTGATTAGATGCAGATGTGGAGACTTTATGTACACAGAAGGATTCTTATCATACTTGTGTATGATCTCCCTGCATCTCAGCACTTAATGCGAATAAGCTATAGCCTAGGCCTGGCGTCGAAATGTATGGGGGATGCTGGATCTACACCATGCTTCAGATATTCACTTACAGTAAGTGCAATAACCTCTATAGCAGCAAGGTAACTGCTTTTATACTTACTGTTGGGAAGAGTGGGGTGTGCCTGACTACACAAGCAGCAATGAGTAAACACACAACAAAAGTTTCACGTTTCAGATGCTTTAACTTTAGCTTTTAGTGTCTCTGGCTCTCTAGTCCACAAGCTGTACAGGCAAGATGGTGGTTAAAGATGGCGACCACCTGTAGTGTCTTGCGTCAGCGTGGTCTCACTGGCACAGTCCGTAACTCTCCTTCTGAGGAGTCTGTGGAAGTAGAGAGAAACAGTGTAAGTGGGAGAGTAGGTGCGCTGTGTCTTCCTAACTGCTCCACTTGAGTGCCAGTCAGTTGATTAGAGAATGTATTGAAGGTGTGCTGATTAGTTATCCTGCACAGGTGTGTTGGGTGAGCAGAGCTGTGGTGCTGTCTTCGGCTGGCCTGGTGCTGAAGGTAATGCAGCCTTCCACAGTGCTGGACCGAGTGCCGCTGTCCACTGTGCTGCAGCCAGTGCCGCTGTCCATGGTGCTGAAGAGAGCCCACCTGTCTCCTGTGCTGAGGTGGGTGGCTCTGTCCATGGTGCTGCACTGGGAGTCCTTCAGCCACACCCATGCCCATGCCTCTCACGGTGCCACACTTACTATATGTTTTCATGGAGATAACATTTTCAGTGAGAATATGCGGGCAATATCATCTCAGAATATTTTTGAAAGCAAGATCGCAATGTAGAGCATAGGCCTACTGTAGATTTAGCTAGTATCCAAGTCTGCAACAACCATTTCAATGTTCATCCTGCATGTCCTTGGCATGTGCCTCCAGAACAGGCACTTAAACGTCATGTAAGTGCACCATCAGACATCTTCTGCTGTCTGCTAGATTACCTCCTCTTCTCGTGGCCATAGACCTGAGAGCAGCTGCTGCTGGTAGTCATCAAAGTAGACTAGACTACATCTCACCGTGCTGACAGCGTGTTAAAGGAAAGATTTATATTGGGCTGAAGAGATTCGTTTCAGGAAGGAAAGAACCTACTGGCTGCCAATCATTGTCTTCCTGCTCTTTTAATTAAGTAGAAATATGGGATATAATGGGGCTGTGTCCTATGGGGAGATAAAGAATTTCATATTCCGTTTTTATAGCTGGTGTATTTCTGCTAACAGAACCTTCACCTGCCTGGCACCTCTTCTGCTGCCTGATCATAGACACCCGTCATTTCCCTCTGCTGAGAAAATTGAATATTCACCCTTTTATATTATACTGGGCTTTATCTGGGTAGATTAGAATGCCCGAGGAAGAATCTCTCTCTCTCTCTCTCTCTCTCTCTCTCTCTCTCTCTCTCTCTCTCTGGGTTCATCTGAGCTGTTTGCTTTTTTTAACAGCACACAGTAATTTTCTACTTCCGTATAGTGGTATAGCCTAATTAAAGCTGCAATATGTAACTTTTTGGGCGACCCGACCAAATTCACATGAAATGTGAGTTATACACAACTGCTCGTCGAACATCTCATTCCAAAATCATGGGCATTAATATGGAGTTGCTGTTTGCTGCTATAACAGCCTCCACTCTTCTGGGAAGGCTTTTCACTAGATGTTGGAACATTGCTGCGGGGACTTGCTTCAATTCAGCCACAAGAGCATTAGTGAGGTCGGGCACTGATGTTGGGCGATTAGGCCTGGCTCGCAGTCGGCGTTCCAATTCATCCCAAAGGACAGTCAAGTTCTTCCACACTGATATCGATCATGTGGGTGTGTTTACATGTGTGGGTGTATTTACGTGTGTAGGTGTGTGTGTTTACGTATATTTGTTTTTAACCCCTACTGTCTGTCCACCCAGCAGTACCATTTGGGACACCAGTAACAGCCAGAATCCTCTTCTAGTTATGATCTTGGCTCACAAAGGAAGACACACCACTAATTTAGAGGGAAATAGAGTAGAAAAGCTGGAATCAAGCTGTAAAATGGGTAAATAGAGGGTAGAAATCTCCCTGAGGAGAGCATCTCTGAGAAAGTCATGTGGAGCATTTAAATCAGCCCAGAACAGCAGGAGACTGCAGTGTCTTCCATGAACAAAATCGTTAGTTCTGCACAATATGGCCGACAGATAGGCAGCAGTGGAAACAAAAACATCAGGCAAAACTGTCTCTACTCCACTATCTACTCTCAGACTTTATCTTCTGAACTCACTTTATATAATAATTGTGGAGCTGGGAGATGGAATATGTGAATCAACAATAAGGATAAGGTAGCCACATATAGTGTACAGTAGTAACTATACTGAACAAAAATATAAACGCAAAATGCAACAATTTCAACGATTTTACTGAGTTACAGTTCATAAAAGGAAATCAGTCAATTGAAATAAATAATTTAGGCCCTAATCTATGGATTTCAAATAACTGGGCAGGGGCACAGCCATGGGTGGGCCTGGGAGGGCATAGGCCCACCCACTTGGGAGCCAGGCCCAGCCAATCAGAATGAGTTTTCCCCACAAAAGGGCTTTATTACAGACAGACATACTCCTCAGTTTCATCAGCTGTCCGGGTGGCTGGTCTCAGACGATCCCACAGGTGAAGAATCCGGATGTGGAGTTCCTGGGCTGGCGTTGTTACACGTGGTCTGTGGTTGTGAGGCCAGTTGGATGTACTGCCAAATTCTCTAAAACGATGTTGGAGGCGGCTTATGGTCGAGAAATTAAAATTACATTCTCTGGCAACAGCTCTGGTGGACATTCCTGCAGTCAGCATGCCAATTGCACGCTCCCTCAAAACCTGAGACATCTGTGGCTTTGTGTTGTGTGACATAACTGCACATTTTAGAGTGGCCTTTTATTGTCCCCGGCACAAGGTGCACCTGTGTAATGATCATGCTGTTTATTCTTGATATGCCACACCTGTCAGGTGGATGGATTATATTGGCAAAGGATAAATGTTCACTAACAGGGATGTAAACAAATTTGTGCACACAATTTGAGAGAAATAAGCTTTTTGTGCTCATGGAAAAAGTCGGGGATATTTTATTTCAGCTCATGAAACAGGGAGACCAGCACTTTACATGTTGCGTTTATATTTTTGTTCAGTCTAAGTTGATGGTTTGTTACAGTATCAGTTACATTCCTATACATACTGTAAATGGAATACCCATTCAGTTATTCATTTTAATTATGCTAAACTACAGGACTTTTTGCTAGCACAGACTGGAATATGTTACGGGATTCATCCGATGACATTGAGGAGTTTACCACGTCAGTCACCGGCTTCATTAATAAGTGCATCGTCAACGTTGACCCCACAGTGACCATACATGCATATCCCAATCAGAAGCCATGGATTACAATCAACATTGGCACAGAGCTGAAGGCTAGAAGAGCAGGATACTATTCCGGACGCTTATAAGAAATCCCGCTACGCCTTCCGACAAACCATCAAACAGGTAAAGCGTCAATACAGGAGTAAGATTGAATCTTACTACACTGGCTCTGACACTCATCGGATATGGCAGGGCTTGCAAACTATCACGGATTACAAAGGGAAACCCAGCCGAGAGCTGCCCAGTGATGCAAGCCTACCAGACGAGCTAAATGCCTTTTATGCTCACTTCGAGGCAAGCAACACTGAATCATGCGTGAGAGCACCAGCTGTTCTGGACAACTGTATGATCAAATCAAATCAAATCAGATGTTATTTGCCACGTGCGCGAATACAACAGGTGTAGACATTACAGTGAAATGCTTACTTACAAGCCCTTAACCAACAATTATTTTTTTTATTCATCAAAAAGTAAAATAAAAAAAGTGTTAAGTAAAAAAATTAAATCAAATAAGAAAGAGCAGCAGTAAAATAGTAGGGACAGTAGGGAGGCTATATACGGGGGGTACCGGTGCAGAGTCAATGTGCGGGGGCACCGGCTATGCATAAATAATAAACAGTGTAGCATGGGGTGGGGGTGGGGGGGCAGTGCAAATAGTCCGGGTAGCCATGATTAGCTGTTCAGGAGTCTTATGGCTTGGGGGTAGAAGCTGTTGAGAAGCTTTTTGGACCTAGACTTGGCGCTCCTGTACCGCTTGCCGTGCGGTAGCAGAGAGAACAGTCTATGACTAGGGTGGCTGGAGTCTTTGACAATTTTGAGGGCCTTCCTCTGACACTGCCTGGTATAGAGGTCCTGGATGGCAGGAAGCTTGGCCCCAGTAATGTACTGGGCCGTACGCACTACCCTCTGTAGTGCCTTGTGGTCGGAGGCCAAGCAGTTGACATACCAGGCGGTGATGCAACCAGTCAGGATGCTCTCGATGGTGCAGCTGTAGAACTTTTTGAGGATCTGAGGACCCATGCCAAATCTTTTCAGTCTCCTGAGGGGGAATAGGCTTTGTCGTGCCCTCTTCATGACTGTCTTGGTGTGTTTGGACCATGATAGTTCGTTGGTGATGTGGACACCAAGGAACTTGAAGCTCTCAACCTGTTCCACTACAGCCCCGTCGATGATCCTTAGCTTAGTGATGAGCTTTGAGGGCACTATGGTGTTGAACGCTGAGCTGTAGTCAATGAATAGCATTCTCAAGTAGGTGTTCCTCTTGTCCAGGTGGGAAAGGGCAGTGTGGAGTGCAATAGAGATTGCATCATCTGTGGATCTGTTGGGGCGGTATGCAAATTGGAGTGGGTCTAGGGTTTCTGAGATAATGTTGTTGATGTGAGCCATCACCAGCCTTTCAAAGCACTTCATGGCTACAGACGTGAGTGCTACGGGTCGGTAGTCATTTAGGCAGGTTATCTTAGTGTCCTTGGGCACAGGGACTATGGTGGTCTGCTTGAAACATGTTGGTATTACAGACTCAGTCAGGGACATGTTGAAAATGTCAGTGAAGACACTTGCCAGTTGGTCAGCACATGCTCGGAGTACACGTCCTGGTAATCTGTCTGGCCCTGCGGTCTTGTAAATGTTGACCTGTTTAAAAGTCTTAGTCATATCGGCTACGGAGAGCGTGATCACATAGTCATCCGGAACAGCTGGTGCTCTCATGCATGCTTCAGTGTTGCTTGCCTCGATGCGAGCATAGAAGTGATTTAGCTCATCTGGTAGGCTTGTGTCACTGGGCAGCTCGAGGCTGTGCTTCCTTTTGTAGTCTGTAATAGTTTTCAAGCCCTGCCACATCCGACGAGCGTCAGAGCCGGTGTAGTATGATTCAACCTTAGTCCTGTATTAACTCTTTGCCTGTTTGATGGTTCGTCGGAGGGCATAGCGGGATTTCTTATACGCGTCCGGGTTAGAGTCCCGCTCCTTGAAAGCAGCAGCTCTACCCTTTAGCTCAGTGCAGATGTTGCCTGTGATCCATGTCTTCTGGTTGGGGTATGTACGTACGGTCACTGTGGGGAAGACATCATCGATGCACTTATTGATGAAGCCAGTGACTGATGTGGTGTACTCCTCAATGCTATCTGAAGAATCCCGGAACATATTCCAGTCTGTGCTAGCATCTGCGTCATCTGACCACTTTTTTATTAACCGAGTCACTGGTGCTTCCTGCTTTAGTTTTTGCTTCTAAGCAGGAATCAGGAGGATAGAGTTATGGTCAGATTTGCCAAATGGAGGGCGAGGGAGAGCTTTGTATGCGTCTCTGTGTGTGGAGTAAAGGTGGTCTAGAGTTTTTTTTCCTCTGGTTGCACATTTAACATGCTGGTAGAAATTAGGTAGAACGGATTTAAGTTTCCCTGCATTAAAGTCCCCAGCCACTAGGAGCACTGCCTCTGGATGAGCGTTTTCCTGTTTACTTATGGCCTTATACAGCTCATTCAGTGCAATCTTAATGCCAGCATTGGTTTGTGGTGGTAAATAGACAGCTACGAAACATATAGATGAAAAGTCTCTTGGTAAATAGTGTGGTCTACAGTTTATCATGAGATACTCTACCTCAGGCGAGCAAAACCTCAAGACTTCCTTAGTATTAGATTTTATGCACCAGCTGTTGTTTACAAACATACACAGACCGCCACCCCTTGTCTTACTGGAGTCAGCCATTCTATCTTGCCGATGTAGCGTATATCCCGTCAGCTGTATGTTGTCCATGTCGTCGTTCAGCCACAACTTGGTGAAACATAAGATATTACAGTTTTTAATGTCCCATTGGTAGGATAACCTTAATCTTAGGTCGTCTAATTTATTTTCAAATAGTTGAACATTGGCTAATAGGATTGATGGAAGAGGCAGTTTACTTGCTCGCCGTCGGATCCTTACAAGGCACCCCGACCTACTTCCACGATATCTCTGTCTCTTTCTCATGCGAATGACGGGGATTTGGGCCTTGTCGGGTGTCTGTAGGATATCCTTCGCGTCCGACTCATTGAAGAAAAACTCTTCGTTCAATACGAGGTGAGTAATCGCTGTCCTGATATCCAGAAGCTATTTTTGGTCATAAGAGACAGTGGCAGAAACCTTATGTACAGAATAAATTACAAATAACGTGAAAAAACACACAGAATAGTACAATTGGTTAGAGGGCTGTAAAATGGCAGCCATCTTCTCCGGCGCCACTTCAAGCCGATGGAGTAAGACCTTTAAACAGGTTAACATTTACAAGGCCGCAGGGCCAGACGGATTACCAGGACGCGTTGTCAGAGCATGTGCTGACCAGCTGGCATGTGTCTTCACTGACGTTTTCAACCTCTCTCTGACCCAGTCTGTAATACCTACATGTTTCAGACGAACGACCATAGTCCCTGTGCCTAAGAATGCCAAGGTAACCTATCTAAATGACTACCGCCCCGTAGCACTCACATCTGTAGCCATGAAATGCTTTGAAAGGCTGGTCATGGCTCACATCAACACCATAATCCCAGAAACCCTGGACCCACTCCAATTCGCATACCGCCTCAACAGATGACACAATCTCTATTGCACTCCACACTGCGCTTTCCCACCTGGACAAAAGGAACACCTACATGAGAATGCTGTTAATTGACTACAGCTCAGCGTTCCACACCATAGTGCCCTCTAAGCTAATGAACCTGGGACTAAACACCTCCCTCTGCAACTGGCACCTGGACTTCTTGACGGGCCGCCGCCAGGTGGAGGGTAGGCAACAACACATCCGCCACGCTGACCCTCAACACCCCTCAGGGGTGCGTGCTTAGTCCCCTCCTGTACTCATTTTTCACCTATGGCTGTGTAGCTGCCCACAACTCCAACACCATCATTAAGTTGGCCGACAACATGACAGTGCTAGGCCTGATCACTGACGACGATGAGACAGCCTATAGGGAGGAGGTCAGAGACCTGGCAGTGTGGTGCCAGGACAACAACCTCTCCCTCAACGTGGGTAAGACAAAGGAGTTTATTGTAGACTACAGGAATCAGAGGGCCAAACACGCCCCCATTCACATCGACGGGGCTGTAGTGGAGCGGGTCGAGGTCTTCAAGTTTCTCGGTGTCCACATCACTAAGGACCTGTCATGGACCAAACACACCAACAAAGTCATGAAGAGGGCACGACAACACCTCTTTCCCCTCAGGAGGCTGAGAAGATTTGGCATGGGCCCTCAGATCCTAAAAAAGTTATAGAGCTGCACTATTGAGAGCATCTTGACTGGCTGCATCACCACTTGGTATAGCAACTGCTTGGCATTCGACCGCAAGGTGCTACAGAGGGTAGTGTGTAGGACCTCTATACTAGGCGGTGTCAGAAGAATTGTCAAAGACTCCAGGCACCGAAGTCATAGACTGTTCTCTCTGCTACCGCATGGCAAGCGGTACCGAAGCACCAAGTCTGGGACCAAAAGGCACCTGAACCACTTCTACCCCCAAGCCATAAGACTGCTGAACAGTTAATCAACCGTCTACCCACACAATTTACATTGACCCCCTTTATTACTTTTTTCTTTAACTTAATTGTTTTGCACTGACTCCCTTGCACTGGCTATGCACACTCATTAGGCTCTACGCACACACTCACACATACTACACTGACACGCCAACACACACACACGTACACACACACACACACACACACACACTCACACACACACTTAAGTGATAATGTTTGGAGGATATATTGGCACGGGTGTTGTTAACCTTGACAATATATCCTCCAAACACCGGCTTCGAGGGCATTGTCACTTTTTTACAACGGGTTACCAGCATATTCAAATAATGATTTACATATTTTCATTAAAAACGTTATTTATTTATTCATACTATTTCATCCTTCCACAAGATATAGTCCCGACACAAATCTAGGGTTGCTACCCAAGCCGGCTCGTCGTTCATTCTATCGGTTCGGTTGCCAGAGAAGCGACCTAAGTGTTCTATTGCCATACTGGCTGGCAACGTTCTTATCCCTTACTTGCTAGCTAGCCAACTACAGCTAACTTACAGTCACGTCAAACAGTGCTGTCAGAATAACAACAAAGTAGCTGCATTTGCATTTGTTTAAGCTGTTTTCTAGTGACATTTATTTGGATACATCCATAACAATGAGCTAATGATGCGCGATTTCACCTGGCATAGAAAAAGTGTTCTCTCATCAGGTATGTTGTTGAGAGGAGCTAGCCAAGAACACAGCTAACACAATCACTTCAAACTGAAGCTGGAAAGACTGCAAACTAGCTGCACTTCGTTTCATTTTACCTGTTTTCTATTGACATTTCTTTGTATATATTCATAAAAATGATGCTGATTCATGATTTCGACTGGCTGAGGCAAGCTGCCTGCCTGTCAGTCTAATCCCGACTCCCAACTCCTACACGTTCATTACTGGACAGCTGAAGATCGAATTTCAATACAGAAACAACATTTCAAATGTCAGACAGCAAGGTTTATATAAATCTCCGCTATTGCTAGTCAAAAAAAAATGGGAGATAATGTCTATAAAGTTTATAAATTGTCTGGCTGGGCTGATGAGACAGTGGATTGCGCAGTGAGATGGAACAGAGTAAATAGGCATTTCAACGTCATAGCTTTAGCCGGTGGTAACTTGTGGAATAGACACTGTCCGGATTGCGGTTTTAACCAATCAGCATCCAGTATTAGACTCACCCGTTGTATGAACACACAAACACTACATACGCTCACTCACACAAAACACACACACATGCATATTGACGTCACACATACACACACTCACACATAGACACACTTTCACACTTCACATACGCTGCTGCTACTCTGTTTATTATATATCCAGATTGCCTAGTCACTTTTACCCCTACCCACATGTACATACTGTATTACCTCAATCACCTCAACTACCTCGTTCCCCTGCACATTGACTCGGTACTACTTTTGTATAGCCTCGTTATTGTTTTTATTGTGTTACTATTTCCTTTTTTATTTAGCATATATTTGTCTTACTTTTTAACTCTGCGTTGTTGGGAATGGGCTCGTAAGTAAGCATTTCACCGGAAAGTCTCCACCTGTTGCATGTGACCAATAACATTTGATTTGATATGCATCCTTTTTTTGACGCCAAACCCACCACTGGTGTGCATGGCCAAAGAGCTCTATTTTCATGTCATCTGACCATAGCTCCGGTTCCAATCCAAGAGCTAATGCCGTTAAGCAAACTCCAGGTGTTTACATTTGTTGTTTGCTCTCAATGAAGGCTTTTTTTCTGGCAACCCTTCCAAAGAGCCTATTGGCATGGAGGTGGCGTCTAATTGTAGATTTGGAGACTTGGTGACCTGAAGATGCGACCAAGGTCTGCGCACAATTGGCCCAGCGTTGTCCGTGTTTGCCCGTGTAGGCCGTCATTGTAAATAAGAATTTGTTCTTAACTGACTTGCCTAGTTAAATAAAGGTAAAATAGATACAGTTGCTTCCAATACTAGACACGTTTACCACTGTTCCAGTGGTTTTAAACATCTTAATTGTTGCCCCCAAAGTGGTAAGTGGTATATTTCATTTTTTTACTTTTTTTTTTAACCAATTGCCTGATTTATGAAGGTCGAAACCATTTGTCTCTTTTCTTTTGTGAGCTCTTTGCCTTTTCCAATGGTGATGGATGACAAAGGGATTTTACATGCGTGTTACCTCATATTTATATCTAGTGAAGCAAGAAGCCATGGAAGGCCACAATACAGTTCCTTAAGATTAGAATAATTTTTTAAAAGTAGAATGTTAATGCAGATTACATAAGAATCTTTAGGGGTGCCAATAATTGAAACCTATCTTTATGAGAATGTATTTTATTACTTGTTAAATAAAATATATTTCTCTTATCAATGGCATTAGTATAAAATAATATATATATTTTTGCACACAATATAGATCAGTATTTGAATTATTTATTTTATACAGTCTTTTTTTCTCAACTTTATCAAGGGTGGCAATAATTTTGGACCTGACTGTATGTAGCTATAGCCCTCTGACAACAGCATTACACTTGCATATTGTATTGTAGTGAAGTGACGACTATCTCTAACAGCGACTGCCTGGATAGTCAGATTTGTAGGTAAGACCTGACAGCGGCGCGTTTGTTTAAAAACGGCCGCCCGGGTTTTATTCCATTATCACTGTCGCATTGACTGGAAGACAACACATTGCCTCCAATCCTGGCTCTTCTTAGTGAGTCTGTCAAATCATATTTTGGCACAGGGACATGCTGTTGGAGAGCTCTGGCTGGGTCTCTGTAGCAGTCGGAGTTGGCCGCAGAAACCTCCACTGTGATCAGATTTACTGATAATCTGGTAATGTGGTCCAATAGCTCCCCTGATGAAACAGGAAAAGCAGTCCTCGACCAGACAATGCTGTGAGCTGATACACTGAGCCAACACATTCGGTGTGAAAGTGTGTGTTTACATTCTGACTGTGCCAATTTACTGCTTAAGAGCAACAGTTATCAATTCTATTGAGGCCAAGATAATTGACAGATAATTGAATTTTCAAAACATGATTATGCTGTGGCTTAGTGGATGTCTGCTATTGCTGATTTGTTGCAGGTTGTTGAGGTGGGAATTCAACCTAACCATCACTATGGTACGATAAATAAATACTGTACTGCTCCTGTGTAAGGGAAATGTTTAGATGACAATCAATATGTTTTTCTTTGTTTTCAATTTCAACAAATTAACATCAATCAAATGTTAATTTAGTTGTGTAATTTAATGTAATTCTATGAATAACTGATTTTTCTCCAGTGCCTGTTTCCCCACAGTGCAAGTTTGGTTGAATCTTGTTGCAGCTGTTTTAAAGGATGTTAGTTATGTTTATGGTAGCTAGTCATCAGTCATTCGGCCTGAGTATGATATTGAAAATCTGTATGCATGAAGGAGCAGGTATGCACGCAGCGATTGTGAGGTTCACAAGCAGCTACAGTGGGGAAAAAAAGTATTTAGTCAGCCACCAATTGTGCAAGTTCTCCCACTTAAAAAGATGAGAGAGGCCTGTAATTTTCATCATAGGTACACGTCAACTATGACAGACAAAATGAGAAAGAAAATTCCAGAAAATCACATTGTAGGATTTTTTATGAATTTATTTGCAGATTATGGTGGAAAATAAGTATTTGGTCAATAACAAAAGTTTCTCAATACTTTGTTATATACCCTTTGTTGGCAATGACACAGGTCAAACGTTTTCTGTAAGTCTTCACAAGGTTTTCACACACTGTTGCTGGTATTTTGGCCCATTCCTCCATGCAGATCTCCTCTAGAGCAGTGATGTTTTGGGGCTGTCGCTGGGCAACACAGACTTTCAACTCCCTCCAAAGATTTTCTATGGGGTTGAGATCTGGAGACTGGCTAGGCCACTCCAGGACCTTGAAATGCTTCTTACGAAGCCACTCCTTCGTTGCCCGGGCGGTGTGTTTGGGATCATTGTCATGCTGAAAGACCCAGCCAGGTTTCATCTTCAATGCCCTTGCTGATGGAAGGAGGTTTTCACTCAAAATCTCACGATACATGGCCCATTCATTCTTTCCTTTACACGGATCAGTCGTCCTGGTCCCTTTGCAGAAAAACAGTCCCAAAGCATGATGTTTCCACCCCCATGCTTCACAGTAGGTATGGTGTTCTTTGGATGCAACTCAGCATTCTTTGTCCTCCAAACACGACGAGTTGAGTTTTTACCAAAAAGTTCTATTTTGGTTTCATCTGACCATATGACATTCTCCCAATCCTCTTCTGGATCATCCAAATGCACTCTAGCAAACTTCAGACGGGCCTGGACATGTACTGGCTTAAGCAGAGGGACACGTCTGGCATTGCAGGATTTAAGTCCCTGGCGGCGTAGTGTGTTACTGATGGTAGGCTTTGTTACTTTGGTCCCAGCTCTCTGCAGGTCATTCACTAGGTCCCCCCGTGTGGTTCTGGGATTTTTGCTCACCGTTCTTGTGATAATTTTGACCCCACGGGGTGAGATCTTGCGTGGAGCCCCAGATCAAGGGAGATTATCAGTGGTCTTGTATGTCTTCCATTTCCTAATAATTGCTCCCACAGTTGATTTCTTCAAACCAAGCTGCTTACCTATTGCAGATTCAGTCTTCCCAGCCTGGTGCAGGTCTACAATTTTGTTTCTGGTGTCCTTTGACAGCTCTTTGGTCTTGGCCATAGTGGAGTTTGGAGTGTGACTGTTTGAGGTTGTGGACAGGTGTCTTTTATACTGATAACAAGTTAAAACAGGTGCCATTAATACAGGTAGCTAGTGGAGGACAGAGGAGCCTCTTAAAGAAGAAGTTACAGGTCTGTGAGAGCCAGAAATCGTGCTTGTTTGTAGGTGACCAAATACTTATTTTCCACCATAATTTGCAAATAAATTCATAAAAAATCCTACAATGTGATTTTCTGGAAAAACATTTCTCAATTTGTCTGTCATAGTTGACGTGTACCTATGATGAAAATTACAGGCCTCTCTCATCTTTTTAAGTGGGAGAACTTGCACAATTGGTGGCTGACTAAATACTTTTTTTCCCCACTGTATATCAGGCTGCAAAATCAGTGATTGGGGATGCTTCAGGAGTGGCCCTTTAAGGAGTGGCACTTTAAGAGTGAAACCGGAGGTAGCTGTGATATCAATTAATGGTAGTAGCCTACACTATTAACCATCTAATCAATGTATGCATTGCAGACCATCCTTGTGGCATCAGGCAGTATATTTACAGGGACAGCAAAGTGCCAAGCTGTTCCTCTCTCCTTCATGCTGATGTGTTGGTGTTAAAGACATGCTCTGGTATTTATTAAACCTCCCGCTTTGGGCTGGATGGGTCAATGTGTAGTTCATACATGCATAGTCTATGAGCAGAATTACTGGTTTACCTCAATTAGCCACAAAATCCCTGATTTGAAAGTGACGTCTCCTTGAAGCTGTGCCGCTCCATTTTCCCTACATTTCCCCCCGCGTGTACCAGCCACCTAGCAATTCAAGTTCTAGCCAATGAGGTTCAGCACATCGCATTTGAGAGACAGCTAGCAAGAGGCCTGCCCAGCATTATCCTATGAGGTTGCAGGGTGTGCCCAACAGCTCAGTAGAGAGAGAGAGAGAGAGAGAGAGAGA
The DNA here is from genome assembly GCF_964263955.1 of Coregonus lavaretus. Lineage (NCBI taxonomy): Eukaryota > Metazoa > Chordata > Actinopteri > Salmoniformes > Salmonidae > Coregonus > Coregonus lavaretus. The sequence goes on from NC_140003.1 coordinate 25,071,499, forward strand.
GAGAGAGAGAGAGAGAGAGAGAGAGAGAGAGAGAGAGAGAGAGAGAGAGAGAGAGAGAGAAATTATGGACTGTTGTTTCTCTTTGCTTATTTGAGTGGTTCTTGGACTTGGTCTTTTACCAAATAGGGCTATCTTCTGTATACCCCCCCCCCCCCCCCCCCCCCCCCACCTATCACAACACAACTGATTGGCTCAAACGCATTAAGAAGGAAAGAAATTCCCCAAATTAACTTTTAAGAAAGCATTGAAATGCATTCCAGGTGACTACCTCATGAAGCTGGTTGAGAGAATGCCAAGAGTGTGCAAAGCTGTCATAAAGGCAAAGGGTGGGTATTTGAAGAATCTCAAATATATTTTTATTTGTTTAACACTTTTTTGGTTACTACATGATTCCATATGTGTTATTTCATAGTTTTGATATCTTCACTATTATTCTAAAATGTAGAAAATAGTAAAAAAAATTAAAGAAAAACCCTTGAATGAGTAGGTGTTCTAAAACTTTTGACCGGTAGTGTATATACTTAGAAGAACAATGAAATCTCTCTCAAACTGTGAATTTTTGAAATACATTTGTCAGACTATGTTTGGCTCCCTGTGCTGAATGCAAGGCATGGCTACAAAGCAGCATGTCTGCTCTGCTATAGTGGAGAAGCAGCTTCCATATACCTCTTCTCTCTCCTATGCTTTATGGGTCGTTCCACCTCAAAAGCGCAATAAAGAGGATTTCGACACCCACCATCTTAGATTGTTCTGAAATTCTTTCTGTAGTTAGTAAACAAACAGTTAGCATTCCTGAAACATGATTTTGTTTAAGTATCATTTGATCTCTGAGAAGTTAAGCGAGTTGATTGCGCCCAAATTGGCCATTTTAATTTATAGAATTCAGATAATATTCAATAAATATAGTACCCAACATCCAATTTAGACCAAACTTATTCCTACCAATGAGTAAGACATGAGGAATCCCCGGAAAAATTGTCAAAACCCACCCATAGACCCCCCCACACCCCAAACTCCATGCCAAACCCACCCCAACAACCAATATACAGTATCATTTCTCTATGTTTGGCAAGTTGTATGAAGCTGTGGCTTGGAGTATTACTTCTGAATACTATGTAATGTATTCCCTGTCAATCTGGTGAAGTTTTTTCCCCATGTTCAGAAGAAAATAGTAATTGAATAGCTTGCATTATTTACCATAAAGTGGTGCGAAAGTACCAGGTTTTGACCACAAGATGCTATACTGCCACATTCTTTTAGCCATTTTGCTGGTCTCTTGTGTTTATTAAATAGATTACAACATTTCCTTTACAACTGGGTAGAAAACCAATGGATTTGGTTGATGATGAAAAATATTTGTGTGGTCATCCTCACAATTCAAGCCAGTCCTCCATGAAAGCAATTCAGTTTGTCCTTCTTTTACTAAATTGTATATGAATCCTATAAATTTAAATGGCCTATTTGGATGCAGTCAATTAGCTTAATGTCTCTGAGATAAAATGTAATGTTTCAGGAATGCCAATCTTATCGGTTTCTAACTACATAAACAATTGCAGAACACTCTGAGACGGTGGGTGACAGACGTCTCAGTCTCTTCTTAGCCCAGGTCTCTTGGCGCGTGACCTTATTCACAATGACATTTTCAGCCATTAATCTCTAGACACACGTAAAGTGATGGAGTACCTCTCCCAGGTTACATTGTGCTCGTGTCACACCACTTTCTGTGTGGCACAGAGGTCATTTAACCCTGTAGTTGTCGGCAGCGTCAAGGTGGGAGGTTCAGCTGTAATTTAATCAGCTCAGGAAAGACTGCAGGACATCACTGCTTCGGTTGGTTGTTTGGTTGTCATTTTTGCTATGTAGTCGCTATGTGGTAGCATCAGTGTTTGGGATTTGGGCGGCATTTTCACAACAAGAAAGAGAGTCTCTAGTGACAAAAGACAGTATTTTTTCCTAATACTGTGTATGCTTTTAGCAGCATTTACTTCCAAACTGCTTTTTTGTGTCCACGATGATTAATGTGCTTCTGAAATGAAAACAGTGCAGACACATAAAGCATGCTACACTGACTATTCCCGGTGATCTGACAACAAACAGTGTTGCTTTTTGTGCTGTCAGAATGTCATCCCCTGTCTTTATGTACCATGAGATGAACATTGTAATCATTGTTTTAAGTGAAGAAATTTGAAATTTTTTCCATCCGGCAACACAATGGAACATGACTCTCTCAACAGTTTTGGAAACAATAGAACCGCAATGTGTGTTTAGCTATTACTTTTAGGGATTATTCCTACGCATTAATAATGTGGGACTGTTTCTCTATTCTAACCAATTCACATATGCAATACAATATTCAAGATAGTTGATGTTGTCTTTCTCCCATGATTTCCCTCCGGGCTTCTGTAATGGGAGACTATCATTGATTTATTATCTCCTGCAAGAACAATGAACCGCTGTAGCCTACCTGGAACCCCAGGTTTAGTCTGTCAGGTCTGTTTGCTGGTGCAGTATATTGGGAGTAAAAGGTTACTCACTAAACCAGGGCCTTGCACAAAGCGACAGGATATTTACAGTGATGACCCTGTCCCTTTGTGTTAACAGTATTATTTTATCATAATGTAATAACACTTTATGGATCTGTTGACGAACAGAGCCAAGACAAACGTTACATGCTGGTTCGCCTCTCTCCTCTCTTATCACAATGGGGGCGACATTGCGTTAATGTTTGTTTTCTGTTCACTGCGCATTATGGACAAAGACCTCTGTGAGCCACTCGCTCTGCGATTCCTGGTGATATATTTTCCTGATGAATTGTGAAATCAATGCGGGCCACTGGAACACTGCAATCCCCAATGTCAAAGCTGTGCCTTTGCATGGAACATTTATTTTTGTGGAGGCAGCTGTTGCTATTGCCACGGTTGGTCTTTTACAATATAGTGGTACCAACTACCCTGGCAACATTTTAAACAGACCCTAAAAAAACACACAGCAACCTCGATATGAGGACAGTTTTGAATTGTGCATCGTTGTGTTATCTCTCTCTCTCTGTCTCTCTGTTCATTCTCTCTCTCTCTCTCTGCTCGTTTACTCTCTCTCTCTCTCTCTTTCTCTGCTCGTTCACTCTCTCTCTCTCTCGCTCTCTCTCTCTGCTCGTTCTCTGTCTCTCTCTGTCTCTCTCTCTGTCTCTCTGTCTCTCTGTCTCTCTGCTCGTTCACTCTCTCTCTCTCACTCTCTCTGTCTCTCTCTGTCTCTGTCACGTTCGTTGTGTAAAGGATCGGACCAAGGTGCAGCGTGGTATGCGTACATAGTCTTTATTTTAAGAAACACTGACAAAATAACAAAATCCAACAGAACATGACGTTCAAGAGGCTAAACATCAAACAAGCCAAACAGAAACAAGATCCCACAACTAAGGTAGGCAACATGGCTGCCTAAGTATGGTCCCCAATCAGAGACAACGACCGACAGCTGCCTCTGATTGGGAACCCCACCCGGCCAACATAGAAATATATAAATTAGATTTCACACCCTGACCAACCCAACTAGAGATCTCAATGTCAGGGCGTGCCAGTCTCACTCTCTCTGTTTCTCTCTGCTCGTTTGCTCTCTCTCGCTACTTTATTATGTTTTACTGTGTGGTGTAGTGTGGTGTGATTAATTCCAAAACAGTGAGACATTATTTCACTGACGAACAAAAATACTCATCAAATGTGTCCTCAATGTATTGATTAAAATGTAATGTAATGTTGATATCTAAACTTTTAATTACCTCATGAGTCGTATCATAACCTATATATACAAAAGTATGTGGACACCCCTTTAAATTAGTGGATTCAGATATTTCAGCCACACCTGTTGCCGACAGATGTATACGTTCGAGCACACAGCCATGCAATCTCCATAGACAAACATTGGAGGTAGAATGGCCTTACTGAAGAGCTCAGTGACTTTGAACGTGGCACCGTCATAGGATGGCACCTTTCCAACAAGTTAGTTTGTCAAATTTCTGCCCTGCTAGAGCTGCCCCAGTCAATTGTAAGTGCTGTTATTGTGAAGTGGAAACGTCTAGGAGCAACAACGGCTCAGCCGCAAAGTGGTAAGCCACACAAGCTCACAGAACAGGACCGATGAGTGCTGAAGTGTGTAGCACGTAAAAACCATCTGTCCTCGGTTGCAACACTCACTACCGAGTTCCAAACTGCCTCTGGAAGCAACGTCAGCACAAGAACTGTTAGTCGGGAGCTTCATGAAATGGGTTTCCATGGTCGAGCAGCCGCACACAAGCCTAAGATCGCCATGCGCAATGCCAAGCGTCGGCTGGAATGGTGTAAAGCTTGCCTCCATTGGGCTCTGGAGCAGTGAAAAAGCGTTCTCACGCTTCACCATCTGGCAGTCCGATGGACAAATCTGGGTTTGGCGGATGCCAGGAGAACGCTACCTGCCCCAATGCATAGTGCCAACTGTAAAGTTTTGGCGGAGGAGGAATAATGGTCTGGGGAAGTTTTTCATGGTTCGAGCTAGGCCCCTTAGTTCCAGGAAGGGAAATCTTAACAGCATACAATGACATTCTATGCTTCCAACTTTGTGGCAACAATTTGGGGAAGGCCCTTTCCTGTTTCAGCATGACATTTTTACATTTACATTTTTAGTCATTTAGCAGACGCTCTTATCCAGAGCGACTTACAGTTAGTGAATACATTTTTTTTTTTTATACTGGCCCCCCTGTGGGAATCGAACCCACAACCCTGGCGTTGCAAACGCCATGCTCTATCAACTGAGCTACATCCCTGCCGGCCATTCCCTCCCCTACCCTGGACGACGCTGGGCCAATTGTGCGCCGCCCATGAGTCTCCCGGTCGCGGCCGGCGGCGACAGAGCCTGGATTCGAACCAGGATCTCTAGTGGCACAGTTAGCACTGCGATGCAGTGCCTTAGACCACTGCACCACTCAGGAGTACATGACCATGCCCCCGTGCACAAAGCGAGGGCCATACATAAATGGTTTGTCGAGATCGGTGTGGAAGTACTTAAATGGCCTGCCCAGAGCCCTGACCTCAACCCCATCGAACACCTTTGGGATGAATTGGAACGCAGACTGTGAGCCAGGCCTAATCACCCAACATCAGTGCCTGACCTCACTAATGCTCTTGTGGCTAAATGGAAGCAAGTCCCCGTAGCAATGTTCAAACATCTAGTGGAAAGCCTTTCCAGAAGAGTGGAGTCTGTTATAGCAGCAAAGGGGGGACCAACTCCATATTAATGCCCATGATTTTGGAATGAGATGTTCTACGAGCAGGTGTCTACATACTTTTGATCATGTAATGTATATGAAGCCTTCCAATGTGCAAGATTAAGAGATGGAACCTCATAATGGTTGAAAATGTTTTTATTTCATTACTCCTAAAATGGAAACTCACCCGATCAAAACACAATAGCCCTTTGAAAATTGGCTTGCAATGTATTTTATTGTCTAAAGTTATTGTTTCATATTGTTTCAGGGTGTGTTTTCTGGCTAGCTACAGCATGGGGTTCTCATACTGCTGTGAAAGAACGATCTGTTGAACTGATGACCCCCTCACCGGATAATTAGAACGCTTATTCTTTGTTGTCTTGGGAGACATTGTTGATTGACAGTGGTAGTTAAAACTTCATGCATAATTGAGAACTCAGGTAGCTGTCCGTTGAGATGCCTGATGTCCACAGGCGCAAGGGCAGCCAATTTATTTAATACATTCTAGTATCAGACTGTTCTCGACCCCTTTTGAAATGCTAATACCTATGGGAATTTGAGTGAAATTGCTTATTACTTTCAACTTTTAAAAACTATTTTGAGGGTATTTTGTCCATGGCGACAATTTGAGCATGTGGATCCCAGGGTCCTTTAGTGCTCTGACCCTGTATGAGTGTGACTGTGACCTCCATATTTTTACTGTGGATATTGACAGCAAGGATTATTACTCCTCCAGCTTCCACCATTTCTCATATCTGCTTCTGAAATGATGCTGCAGCTCCTGTGAGCTTGAAATTGAATTCAGAATGAACAGAGTCAATAGGCAGCCAGTGTCCCATTCTCCCAGAAATCACCTTGAAGTGACTTTCCTCAGGTATTGACGTATTGAATTCCAGAAGGTAATACATGTCTACTGTTAGTGATGTGGTCAGCTTTCCTAAACTCAGAACAAAGCGGTATTGTTTTTTAGATACAGTAAAAAAGGTATGCCGGCGCTACTGGAGGTTGCTATGGGAATGCTTGTCTGGGAAAATTCTGAAATACTAAGCCTTCCACAAACGGGAAGAGTACAGACAGCCAAACCCAAAGATGGGCCTGATATTGTTTTTGTTGTTTTTTCTTCTCTATCCTATATATACTGTATGTCTAGACTCTAGCTTACAGATTTCTCATATCATTGTCATAATCAGGGCATTAGCTTGCAAAGATTGACCCGATATTGTTTTTTATTTATTTCTGTCTAGCTGGGCTCCAAATAATTTCTCGATCATTGAGACCCAGTGTGTGCTGGGTAATTAAACCTGTATCTAAACAGCAGTGTCTTCTTTGTCTTTTTCTCTAAAGCCATACACACACACACTCTCTCTCACACATGCATGAATATGCACGCATGCACCACACACACACACACACTGTAGAGAGTTTTACTGTCACATTATGTTTTCTCCCCTGTCTTTTTGCAACACTAGTGTAATCTCTGCTGAGAGACATTTCAATTCCGGCTGGAGGGTAAGCGCTCGGAAATTACGTTGTTTTGCATCTGTTTTGTTTTGTGAAAACGATATAATAACAAATGCATCGGTCGGCCGCAATGCTATTTAGAGCTGTTGATCAATATCTTGGTCTGTTTTTATGAGAAGTCTCTGAGGAGAAGCCTTGTCATTCTGTCAGACATCATTAGCTTGGCACAAAGTGAGCTAGATTGTGACTTTGAGGAAAGAGGGAGGCAGGTACAACTGACAAATAAAAATACATTCCCATTGTTACAATTCCATCTGTCTTCCTACCATTCCATTCCACACTGCATAGGAACAAATTACTTACATTCTCTCATTCGTCTGAAAGATGGACATTAGACATGTTTATATGTTTTGTGGGAGAAGATACTGTGGGGAAGACTCAACTCATGGTCCTCATTATATTGATCTGGTTGCCTTGGCATTTTGACCATTCCTCTTTGCAAACATCAGCCTGGCTCCCTATATTCCCACTATAATGAATACCCTCTTGATTCTGATGTTTAGTTTGGATATATACTGTATAGCCATAGAGGTTCTATCTCTATGTACAGTGGGGGAAAAAAGTATTTAGTCAGCCACCAATTGTGCAAGTTCTCCAACTTAAAAAGATGAGAGAGGCCTATAATTTTCATCATAGGTACACGTCAACTATGACAGACAAAATGAGAAAAAAAATCCAGAAAATCACATTGTAGGATTTTTAATGAATTTATTTGCAAATTATGGTGGAAAATAAGTATTTGGTCAATAACAAAAGTTTTTCAATACTTTGTTATATACCCTTTGTTGGCAATGACACAGGTCAAATGTTTTCTGTAAGTCTTCACAAGGTTTTCACACACTGTTGCTGGTATTTTGGCCCATTCCTCCATGCAGATCTCCTCTAGAGTAGTGATGTTTTGGAGCTGTCGCTGGGCAACACGGACATTCAACTCCCTCCAAAGATTTTCTATGGGGTTGAGATCTGGAGACTGGCTAGGCCACTCCAGGACCTTGAAATGCTTCTTACGAAGCCACTCCTTCGTTGCCCGGGCGGAGTGTTTGGGATCATTGTCATGCTGAAAGACCCAGCCACGTTTAATCTTCAATGCCCTTGCTGATGGAAGGAGGTTTTCACTCAAAATCTCACGATACATGGCCCCATTCATTCTTTCCTTTACACGGATCAGTTGTCCTGGTCCATTTGCAGAAAAACAGCCCCAAAGCATGATGTTTCCACCCCCATGCTTCACAGTAGTTATGGTGTTCTTTGGATGCAGCTCAGCATTCTTTGTCCTCCAAACACGACGAGTTGTGTTTTTACCAAAAAGTTATATTTTGGTTTCATCTGACCATATGACATTCTCCCAATCCTCTTCTGGATCATCCAAATGCACTCTAGCAAACTTCAGACGGGCCTGGACATGTACTGGCTTAAGCAGGGGGACACGTCTCGCACTGCAGGATTTGAGTCCCTGGCGGCGTAGTGTGTTACTGATGGTAGGCTTTGTTACTTTGGTCCCAGCTCTCTGCAGGTCATTCACTAGGTCCCCCCGTGTGGTTCTGGGATTTTTGCTCACCGTTCTTGTGATAATTTTGACCCCACGGGGTGAGATCTTGCGTGGAGCCCCAGATCGAGGGAGATTATCAGTGGTCTTGTATGTCTTCCATTTCCTAATAATTGCTCCCACAGTTGATTTCTTCAAACCAAGCTGCTTACCTATTGCAGATTCAGTCTTCCCAGCCTGGTGCAGGTCTACAATTTTGTTTCTGGTGTCCTTTGACAGCTCTTTGGTCTTGGCCATAGTGGAGTTTGGATTGTGACTGTTTGAGGTTGTGGACAGGTGTCTTTAATACTGATAACAAGTTCAAACAGGTGCCATTAATACAGGTGACGAGTGGAGGACAGAGGAGCCTCTTAAAGAAGAAGTTACAGGTCTGTGAGAGCCAGAAATCTTGCTTGTTTGTAGGTGACCAAATACTTATTTTCCACCATAATTTGCAAATAAATTCATTAAAAATCCTACAATGTAATTTTCTGGATATTTTTTTCTTAATTTGTCTGACATAGTTGACGTGTACCTATGATGAAAATTACAGGCCTCTCTCATCTTTTTAAGTGGGAGAACTTGCACAATTGGTGGCTGACTAAATACTTTTTTTCCCCACTGTATATTGCAAATAACCCATTGAAATCCTTTGACTGTGACTTTCTGACATTGTGGTATTTTGACATTTAGACAAGGTCTCGTAGACTTGGGCGCTGCACAATAAGGACAGAGTCAGAGTACTGTGTGGACTATACTCCATTATACTACATTAGCTCTCTCTCTCTCTCTGTGTCCCTATCAGTCCATTACTGCCTTGGTCTAAAGTTATATATTCTTTGTTCTGTGTCCATTTGTTCTCTATTCATCCCTTATGGGAATCTTTTTACTTTCTCCATCACAAATTCAACTGAAAGCTGACAGTGATGAAGAGTGGTAAAAGGCCTAGCTTTGTCTTTTTTTCTTCAAATAACCATTCTGTTCATTCAGTCTCTCAAAGAGAGCTTTTGTCTCAGTAGCAGAGCTGTACTTTACCCGACTCCATATTGGAATAAAGTGGGAAGAGAGTCAACATTTACCAAAAGAGAGATTTTATAGCCGGCTGTTCTTGAACGTTGTGTAGCATGGGCAACCCTGCTCATTAGAGAATAGCTCTGTTGTATTCCTTAGCATAGGCCCTTTTTCAGATAGAGGCTGTCGCTCTGCTCTTCTCTGATGTTTCTTTGTGCAGCTCTCATTCTGGCCCTTTCTCTTTCACTCTCCCTGTGTACTTTCAACATCATTACCACACATTTGGACAAAAATCATAGTGTGAGTCTTTGATAGTAAATGGTTTGTTTCTTGGGTAGTTGAGGCAGGGCAGATGAGTGTGTGTGTGTGTGGGGGTGGGGGGGGGTACGAGATAGCAATGGTCAGGCGGTCAGCTCAATTACCCACTGGGTGATTGTCTCCCCTTTCAGTACGAGAGAGAGAAAAGAAAGAGTGATGAAGAGAGTGAGAGAGCAAAACAGTGAAAAAAGTGTTCATTATTACTCCCACACAACTCTTCCTCTCTCCAGTTTACTTTGCACCATACGTCCCTCTTCAACTGAAGAAATCACTTAGGCCCTACTGCCTAGGGTTGGGCGGTATCCAGATTTCCATACGCTCATACCGTGCCTGTGCCATCCAGGGAATTACGGTATTACCGGCAGTGCACACAAGGGGCACAATTTGTTTTCAAACGTAAAAAAAGCCCCAAAAACGTCAGTTACCAGAATTCCAAACGTCAGTTATCAGAACGTCAGTTACTAAAGAATTCCCATAGCAGATGCTAGGTAAAAGCTAATGAGTGCATGCAAACTTTAACTACTAAGACAGACAACCCAGCTCATAAAGTTATGCAAGTATCTCAAAACGCAGTTTGCAGCACGCACAAAACAGCAGGGATCTTAATCCAGGAGAGGATTGTCTCTGCTAATGTTACCAATAAGCTTGATCTTGCAAGCTAATGTTAGCCACTTATCTAACGTTAGCAATTTAGCAAAACCCAACTGGAGAGAATTTATTTGGCACATCTTAGAAAGTTAACTTAATAGTTATAAGATATATAGCTGGCAAACATTAGAAGTGAATTTCATACAAGTGTAACTTAATCACCTCACTTAAGTTGTGATGCAGGAGTGACCTACCTCACGATGCTCATTGTGCTTCTATGTAAACAAACACGTGACTGGCTCAAACATGAAGTGCCATGAAGTGCCATGAAGTGCTTTGAAAGGCTGGTCATGGCTCACATCAACACCATTATCCCAGAAACCCTAGACCCACTCCAATTTGCATACTGCCTCAACAGATCCACAGATGATGCAATCTCTATTGCACTCCACACTGCCCTTTCCCACCTGGACAAGAGGAACACCTACTTGAGAATGCTATTCATTGACAACAGCTCAGCGTTCAACACCATAGTGCCTTCAAAGCTCATCACTAAGCTAAGGACCCTGGGACTAAACACCTCCCTCTGCAACTGGATCCTGGACTTCCTGACAGGCCGCCCCCAGGTGGTAAGGGTAGGTAACAACACATCCGCCACGCTGATCCTCAACACGGGGGCCCCTCAGGGGTGCATGCTCAGTCCCCTCCTGTACTCCCTGTTCACCCATGACTGCATGGCCAGGCATGACTCCAACACCATCATTAAGTTTGCAGACTACACAACAGTGGTAGGCCTGATCACCGACAACGATGAGACAGCCTATAGGGAGGAGATGAGAGACCTTGCTGTGTGGTGCCAGGATAATAACCTCTCCCTCAACGTGATCAAGACAAAGGAGATGATTGTGGACTATAGGAAAAGGAGGACCGAGCATCCCCCCCATTCTCATCGGCGGGGCTGTACTGGAGCAGGTTGAGAGTTCCTTGGTGTCCACATCACCAACAACCTATCATGGTCCAAACACACCAAGACAGTCGTGTAGAGGTCACGACAAAGCCTATTCCCCCTCAGGAGACTGAAAAGATTTGGCATTGAACCTCAGATCCTCAAAAAGTTCTACAGCTGCACCATCGAGAGCATCCTGACTGGTTGCATCACTGCCTGGTATGGCAACTGCTCGGCCTCCGACCGCAAGGCACTACAGAGGGTAGTTCGTACGGCCCAGTACATCACTGGGGCCAAGCTTCCTGCCATCCAGGACCTCTATACCAGGCGGTGTCAGAAGAAGGCCCTCAAAATTGTCAAAGACTCCAGCCACCCTAGTCATAGACTGTTCTCTCTGCTACCTCACGGCAAGCGGTACCGGAGCGCCAAGTCTAGGTCCAAAAGGCTTCTCAACAGCTTCTACCCCCAAGCCATAAGACTATTGAACAGTTAATCAAATGGTTACCCAGACTATTTGCATTTAAGATGTGTATTTCCTTAAACGTTTATAAGACCAATGAAACACCCCAAAAAAATGTGACCTGTGATGAATTTCATTATGACATTACAATGGGTTTTTGGCCAAGAAACTTGAACTATGTTTGATTTTAAGCATGATTTCATATCCTAGCTTTAAGGATAGTACAATTGTGTGAGAGAGAAAACAGAATTGATGCAATTCCTCAATGAAGCGAGCAATGAGGATGAGAGCAGGAGTCAGGCAGAATGGAGGTGGATGTATAGAAGGGTTGGGCGGTATCCAGACTTTCATACCTTCCTACCGTTTCTGTACCATACCGGGGTATACGGTACTACTGGCAGTGCACACAAGGGGCACTAATTCTTTCCAAACAAAAAAAATACATATATTATTACTCTTTTTGACACACAAAACAAATTTAGGCAGCAGGGATTTTGATCCAAGAGGGGATGATTGTCTCTGCTGTAACCAAGAAGCTTGATCTTGCAAGCCACTTAGCTAGTAGGTTAGCAAACCAAATGCATTGCTGGAGCCCTGAGCTGGAGATCATTTATTGGTGTAGCAGTAGCTTTAGGGTGCCCCAAACTCCCCCCAAAATGGTATTGATAATCAATATTGAAAATCATACAGTCAGTATTTCAAAATACCCCGGTATACGGTATATACGGTATACTGCCCAAGCCTAACGTATAGACACTGATTGAGAAGCAGATCAGACTCATGATGACTTATCAAAGCATGAAATTCCTGCCTCTCCTGCCACTCTGAGGAATGGTCTTTTTCCTCAGGGATTTCACCCTAGCGAGCCAGTTATACAGTGCCTTCAGAAAGTATTCATACCCCTTGACTTATTCCACATTCTGTTGTGTCACAACCTGAATTTTAAAAAAATTCTCACCCATCTACACACAATACCCCATAATGACAAAGTGAAAACATGCTTTTAGAAATGTGTGCAAATGTAGTGAAAATGAAAAACAGAAATGTTTAATTTACATAAATATTCACACCCCTGAGTCAATACATATTACAATCACCTTTGGCAGTGATTACAGATGTGAGTCTTTCTGGGTAAGTCTTTAAGAGCTTTGCACACCTGCATTGTACAATATTTGCACATTATTATTATTTTTATTCTTTAAGCTCTGTCAAGTTGGTTGTTGATCATTACTAGACAGCCATTTTCAGCCATAGAATTTCAATCCGATTCAATGTCGTCTTGGTAAGCAACTGGTATTTTAGGTTGTTGAAAGATGAATTTGTCTCCCAGTGTCTGTTGGAAAGCAGGCTGAATCAGGTTTCCCTCTAGGATTTTTCCTTTGCTTAGCTCTATTCCGTATCTTTTTATCATAAAAAAAGACCTAGTCCTTGCCGATGACAAGCATACCCATTACATGATGCAGCCACCACCATGCTTGAAAATATGAAGAGTGGTACTCAGTAATGTGTTGTGTTGGATTTGCCGCAAACATAACGCTTTGTATTCAGGACATAAAGTTCATTTCTTTGCCACATTTCTTTGCTGTTTTACTTTAGTGTCTTATTGCAAACAGGATTCATGTTTTGGAATATTTTATTCTGTACAAGCTTCCTTCTTTTCACTCTGTCTTTAAGGTTAGTATTTTGGAGTAAAAAAACAACAACTACAAAGTTGTTGATGCATCCTCAGTTTTCTCCTAATTCAGCCATTTAAAGTCACCATTGGCCTCATGGTGAAATACCTGAGTGGTTTCCTTCCTCTCCAGCAACTGAGTTAAGAAGGATGCTTGTTCTTTGTAGTGACTGGGTGTATTGATACACCATCAAAAGTGTAATTAATAACTTCACCATGCTCAAAGGGGTATTCAATATCAGCTTTAAAATTGTTTTGCCCATCTACCAATAGGTGCCCTTCTTTGCGAGGCATTGGAAAACCTCCCTGGTCTTTGTGGTTGAATCTGTGTTTCAAATTCACTGCTCGACTGAGGAACCTTACAGATATTTGTATGTTTGGGGTACAGAGATGAAGTAGTCATTCAAAAATCATGTTAAACACTATTATTGCACTCAAAAGTTTACTCCTGAACTTATTTAGGCTTGCCATAACAAAGGGGTTGACTACTTATTGACTGAAGGCATTTCAGCTTTTCATTTCTAAATAATTTTTTAAAACATAATTTCACTTTGACATTATGGGGTATTGTGTGTAGGCCAGTGACACAAAATCTCAATGTAATACGGTGCCTTGCAAAAGTATTCATCCCCCTTGCAGTTTTTTCCTATTTTGTTGCATTACAACCTGTAATTTAAATGGATTTTATTTGGATTTCATGTAATGGACATACACAAAATAGTCCAAATTGGTGAAGTGAAATGAAAAAAACAACTTGTTTAAAAAAATGCCAAAAAATGAATAACGGAAAAGTGATGCGTGCATATGTATTAACCTCCTTTGCTATGAAGCCCCTAAATAAGATCTGGTGCAACCAATTACCTTCAGAAGTCACATAATTAGTTAAATAAAGTCCACCTGTGTGCAATCTAAGTGTCACATGATCTGTCACATGATCTTAGTATATATACACCTGTTCTGAAAGGCCCCAGAGTCTGCAACACCACTAAGCAAGGGGCACCACCAAGCAAGCGGCACCATGAAGACCAAGGAGCTCTCCAAACAGGTCATGGACAAAGTTGTGGAGAAGTACAGATCAGGGTTGGGTTATAAAACAATATCCAAAACTTTGAACATCCCACGGAGCACCATTGAATCCATTATTAAAAAATGGAAAGAATATGGCACCACAGCAAACCTGCCAAGAGAGAGCCGCCCACCAAAACTCACGGACCAGGCAAGGAGGGCATTAATCAGAGAGGCAACAAAGAGACTAAAGATAACCCTGAAGGAGCTGCAAAGCTCCACAGCGGAGATTGGAGTATCTGTCCATAGGACCACTTTATGCCGTACACTCCACAAAGCTGAGCTTTACGGAAGAGTGGAGAGAAAAAAGCCATTGCTTACAGAAGAAAATAAGCAAACACGTTTGGTGTTCGCCAAAAGGCATGTGGGAGACTCCCCAAACATATGTGGTGGCAGCATCATGCTGTGGGGATGTTTTTCATCGGCAGGGACTGGGAAACTGGTCAGAATTGAAGGAATGATGGACGGCTCTAAATACAGGGATATTCTTGAGGGAAACCTGTTTCAGTCTTCCGGAGATTTGAGACTGGGACGGAGGTTCACCTTCCAGCAGGACAATGACCCTAAGCATACTGCTAATGCAACACTAGAGTGGTTTAAGGGGAAACATTTAAATGTCTTGGAATGGCCTAGTCAAAGGCCAGACCTCAATCCAATTGAGAATCTGTGGTATGACTTAAAGATTGCTGTACACCAGCGGAACCCATCCAACTTGAAGGAGCTGGTGCAGTTTTGCCTTGAAGAATGGGCAAAAATCCCAGTGGCTAGATGTGCCAAGCTTATAGAGACATACCCCAAGAGACTTGCAGCTGTAATTGCTGCAAAAGGTGTGTGTGTGTGTGTGTGTGGGGGGGGGGGGGGGGGGGGAATAGTTATTTTCTGTTTTTTTTGTCTTATTTCTTGTTTGTTGCACAACAAAAAATATGTTGCATCTTCAAAGTGGTAGGCATGTTGTGTTAATCAAATGATACAAACCCCACCAAAATCCATTTGAATTCCAACAAAATAGGAAAAATGCCAAGGTGGGTGAATACTTTCGCAAGCCACTGTACATTTTTTATTCAGGCTGTAACACAACAAAATGTGGAAAAAGGTGTGTGAATACTTTCTGAAGGCACTGTATTGGGCTCTAGCCTCCTATAATCTCACATAGGCGACTGCGTACCAAATGTCACCCTATCCATTATGAAGAGCACTACTTTTGTCCAGAGCCCTATGTGCCCTGTCAAAAGTTGTGCACTAAATAGGGAACAGGGTGTCATTTGGGACACAACCATAGAAATTAGAGGGATGGAGGGATGGATTCTTCCTTCTCTCCATCCATTCCTGTCCTGCTGACCCTCATCACTCATGTTGTCATGTCTCATCCCTCCAGTTGATACCACACACAGTGATCTTCTGATCCCAGTTATCCTGAAGCAACATTTAATCTACAGATAATTTGCCTGCAAACAAACGAAGACTCTTGATAACAGACAAGAGCAATGTGTTTCTAATTAGCTTTTTAAACTACTTGTATTCACATTAGTGACTGACAAGTGAATAGTCTGTTTCCTTTTTTAAAACTAGGCTACCTCTGTATTTCACATTAGTGCTGAAACCACACTGACATAACATAGGAAAACGCTATTTAATGGCACTGTCCTGCATGTATCTATCAGCTAGGCTATATAAGACACCTCTGTAATTTGCTCTTTGGCTACTGCATTATAAAACATTACAGGACTGTTCCATGGTGTAATGATATAGGGCAATTCTACGGTAACGAAATTACGCTGAGACTCAACTCTATGCACAATGATTACTTTGAACAATTTACACAGTAACAGAATTACAGTCAAATCTACCTCAGTTTTATTCTGTTACCGAACTGTATATCAATGTGTTTTTGTAAAATGTTCAGTGAAAATGGTTAAATTGTCCTTGTGCATAGAGTTGTATGGTTTGTTAAACTTTGAAATCAATGGTTTTTGTTCGGTATACATTTTAAAGTGAAAAATCTGAATCTCAGCGTAATTCCGTTACCATGGAATTGCCCTATAGTTAACTCTGCAGGTGTGGAGCTGAAAGGCAAGAACCTTGACAGGAAATGATTGGCAGGGCTAGTGACAATTAAAATAGACCTGTTAAGCAAAAGAGGGGATTTTGGTCTTACAGAGGTGTCCGTTAATGTCCCTGTGTGTCCGTGTATAGCATAGCTTCAGTCCTCTCTATTTCTCCTATGCCCTCAGGCTTAAAGGAACAATCTGCAGTTGCTACATACATTTTTGGACTAATAAATCAATGATATACCTGTTGATTCTTGAAGAATATAACTTATAAATACTTCATGAGCTTAGATAAAATATCACACATTTTCAGAGCCCAATATATAAGCTTGTTTTACTCCCAATGTTTGTAAACATTATACATGTAAACAAACACTGTATAGCCTCAAAACATGGATAAAACTATAATTTTGATATCATGGATGGTCTGTCCTTGCATCCATAGCTCATTGTATGAATTTGAGAGTGGTTACATTTCTCCAAGCCCATCCCTCAGCTTTTTACCAAAACAGCAGTGGGGTAGTAACTTTGTTATTGTTTCAACTGCTGATTGGCCCTTTAAAGACAAGCTTCCCTCACTCCATCCACCCTCCACTCTGCCTGGCTCCCCAATGGCAGCTTGCAATTACACACAGGGCAATTATGCTGTCGTTGCTCTAAGTCTGCTATACTTTACCTCTATCTTTTAATTGGAGGAGCCGTGGAGTCATTTCATAGAGGATGAAGGAGATGTGTTCTACCTGTTCTTAAAATAGAATAGAAAATAATGGAATGGAATGGATTCTGGAATCTCTCTATGGTGCTTATCTGTAATGTGATTTCCTCCCCAGGCCACATTTTTAATAGTTAGGGATAGCTTTCCCTTCCTCCCCGTCGAGGTAAGCTTTCATTTCAAATGCAAGACACAGACTGTCTTTTTGCTGGCCTTGCACATTCGGGACTTGAGATTTAGCCATTCGTGTCATTAATTGTGTGGTAGTTAAAACTTGATATCAGATTTCTACGGGGGTTTGTATCTTCATTTTCTATATCAGTATTAAGGCTATTAAGTCCAACGATGTGTGCCGTAAAAGAAGGAAGCAAGGATACAATTTAGATTTTAGGTGATGGACGATAGAATCAGGTTACAGTTTTTTTAAATAATTTTTTTAAGTTTCCTTGCCTGAGGAAATTCCCAAGAACTAACTGAAAATCAAATTCAATTTGATCATTCTGACAATTGACTTGCTAAATTATGCATAAGTTTTTAATTGGCTACGCTCATAGTGGATGTGGGATTTGTTTTGTGAATATGTGATGTGAAAGGTGAGGCCGTGTTGAGTCTGGCGGTGGCAGGCAGCAGCCCTGGATCTGTTCCAGAGGTTGCCTAGCGCAGCAGTAGGGGGTCTCCTCCATGCTGTGCTGCTGTCTCCCTCCTCTCTTCTCCCCTCTCTCTCTCACGCACTCTTGTTCATTCTCTCTCTCCCTCACTCTGTCTCTCTCACTCGCTCACTCTCCTCTGCCTCTCTGTATGTCACGTTCCTTTCACCCAAGCCCTCCACCTGGTAGCCTCTAATTTAGCCTCTGGCCAATCTACAGAACTGTACCATGGTCAGCCTTGTATTGGTCATCACTACAGTACTGTGTACATTGGGCCCTGTATAAAAATAGGTGCCCTCTTTAAAATTAGTGTCAGAGAAGGACACAGCACAGTCATGACCCTAATGAGTCCACCTAACAAGAAAACTGCAAACATTGGAAAACGTAGTTGCGGCAAGATTTGTGTGTGTTTTATTTTAAGCTTGACGACCTCTCATGTCATCATGATGGCGTGATCTTTAGGATTTGTTACTAAAGCTATTTCAGTTCAGTCAGAGTGAAAGGGTTTTCTGGCATGGCATTTTGTGTTCTTTTGTGACGACCTTCCGCTAACTTTCCTACCATTATATCAGCTTACAGGCAGACCATACGTTAGCTGTCATCTGTCAACATTGACATCCACAAAGAGAGAGAGTATAATTGTCAACTCCCAGAGGGAGCCACAGAAAGGATACAATGATTACTGAGATTTGTTATGTGATGAATGACCACATCAAGCCTACATAAACCATTCTAAAAGCTATTGAATGCACAGAGCGAGCTTGGATGGATGCAGTTGACACGCTTATCAAAATGACTTCTCTCTATCTGCTAATGATCCATTAGCTTCTCTAACTACATAATGTGTCATGGGTCCAGCATTAGCCACCTCTAAAATCCAGGGTAAAATACACTCTCTGGGGGCGGCCTTGAAATTCTCCACGGAAACCATCAGCTATACCTATTCATCAAAGGCACAACAACAGTGACTGTCTGACTTAAGTGTTTTTGTCTTAATTTCTTGGATATTTGAAAAGGCAATACATTAGATTGCATTTCCTGTTCAAATGTGTCGTATTCCGTTTTAGAAGTTTTGAGTTTGATAGCAATTAGCAGCAGGGTGTCAGACTGCTCCCGATCAACATCAGTGCCTAAATTAAAAAGTAAAAGAGAAGAAATCTAAACAGCTTTCTATATTTGTTTTTTTAACGCTTTCTTGGTCTAAGTTGGAGCTTCATTTAATGTCATCTCTGCTTGTTCTTCCCCTATGGCTTTTAGTGTCAACCAATTAAATTATCGGCATCATTTTACAGGTTTTCCTGTAGAAACATCCTTAACCCCTCTCTCTAGTGATTCTTCCAGTACTAATGAAGCTTTCCTTAAAAGCCAACACATGGCCTGCCCAACGTTCCAACTTTAAACGGCGGACTCGAAAGATGTGCTGCCAAGGTGCCAGTGTGGCTGCCGTCCCACCTGCCAGTGTCACACAGGTCCCTTCCCTGTCTTCAGGCAATGCATGATGGGATGGCCATCTGACGATTCTGGCTCTGTTGTCTAACAATCCTACATCCTCCTCAGTCAAACTCCCCACCACACACGCACGCACGTACACACACACACACACACACACACACACACACACACACACACACACACACACACACACACACACACACACACACACACACACACACATAAACACACACACAGAAAAAGTAGAGAGGGATCTGTTAATAGTGCTGTCCTCATATTGTAATGCCATCTGCCCCTCTGCAAGTCATCTGGGGACTGAAACATCAATTTGATGCTGTGGGTTTTTTCTTCCAGTCAGACATCCACTCTCCTTCTCCTGTCTGCCGCTGTAATATCAGGTGATAATGCAATCGGTCCATCTCTCTTCCCCCAATACATCTGAAAATCCTCTGTAGCTGTAAGTCAGTGATTCTCTGCTGCCAAATAATATTGAGAGAGGAGTGCCGTGAAGCGATTTGGATGATGTCCATATGTTACATTTTCATTTGCTAAAGCTCAGAATCTAAGCAAATTATGTAGTACCTCTTGCCAGTGTTTGGCTCGGGTACTTGAATCTAGGGTTTTACTTTCGATGTAGGCTGGCTGACTGGCACACAGGGGTGACTAGAATCCTAATGCCATTTGGTGGGGTGTTGGCTACAACTTGTTATGCTGTTACCATACTTTTGCTGATTGTGTCATGGTTATTTGAGAGATGGGAAAGATGATATATATACACTGAGTGTACAAAACATTAGGAACATCTGCTCTTTCCCTGACATAGACTGACCAGCTGAATCCAGGTGAAAGATATTATCCCTTATTGATATAACTTGTTAAATCCACTTCAAGCAGTGTAGATGAAGGGGAGGAGACAGGTTAAAGAATGATTTTTAAGCCTTGAGACAACTGAGACATGGATTGTGTATGTGTGCAATTCAGAGGGTGAATGGGCAAGACAGAAAATGTAAGTGTCTTTGAACAGGGTATGGTGGTAGATGCCAGGCACACCAGTTTTAGTGTGTCAAGAACTGCAACGCTGCTGGGTTTTTCATGATCAACCGTTTCACGTGTTATCAAGAATAGTCCACCACTCAAAGGACATTCAGTCAACTTGACACAACTGTGGGAAGCATTGGAGTCAACATGGGCCAGCATCCGTGTGGAACGCTTTTGACACCGTTTAGAGTCCATGCCCTGACGAATTGAGGCTGTTCTGAGGGCAAAACGGGGGTGGGGGAGTGCAACTCAATGTTAGGAAGGTGTTCCTAATGTTTGGTATACTCAGTGTATATACAGTAAATACCCTAACCAATCCCAAAACCACAGCTATAGAATGGAACTGCTCATACTCCCTGTCTTGTGTTTAGGTACAGTATATTGCCTCAGAGTTGCATATTGAGGTTTGAAATGGCAAATATGTCAGAGTAGTAGAGATACAGCAACAGATACAGCTACTATTCCAACCCAACCACTCCCACAAATATTCTGCTAGCGCTAAAGTAATATCACATTGGAATGAAGATATGTAGGTGTGTGTGGGTGTGTTCGTGCCTGTGTGAAAAGCATATTAGGAGATTAGAAACAAGGGTAGGTGAGGATGAAACTGCCAGCCTATAGCGTCAGTCTCTGGATGAAACAATGGTGCCCAGAGCAACCTCCCAGACCCAGCAAGGAAAGCCTGAGGCCACGGCCAGAAGGCACAGAGACATGCTTTCTCGTTCTCTTTGGTGCAGCGCTCCAAAAACACCTGGGGAGACTTGCTGCTGAGAAACGTGATAATTCCACTTACTTCATTCCACTTACACGATCCATTTTATTTCAGCTAATACTATCAAATGTGTATTTGTATTTATTATGGATCCCCATTAGCTGCTGCCAAGGGAGCAGCTATTCTTCCTGGGGTCCAGCAAAATTAAGGCAGTTATACATTTTTTAAAACATTACAATACATTCACAACAGATTTCACAAAATATTAAGTGTGTGCCCTCAGGCCCCTACTCTACTACCACATATCTACAACACAAAATCCATGTGTACCACAGGAGGTTGGTGACACCTTAATTGGGTAGGATGGGCTCGTGGTAATGGCTGAAGCAGAATCAGTGGAATGGTATCAAATACATCAAACAATGGTTTCCGTGTTTGATACGATCCCATTTGCTCCGTTCCAGCCATTATTATGAGACATCCTCCCCTCAGCAGCCTCCACTGATGTGTACGTGTGTGTATAGTGCGTATGTTATCGTGTGTTTGTATGCATGTATCTGTGCCTATGTTGTGTTGCTTCAAATCATGTTGTGACTTTCAGAAATATAGAGGGTACTGATTGGAACCAAGTGATTTCATCTTAAATGTCTCCCTCACTGTGCACCTCAAAAAGCCACAACGCATAATTTCCATATCATTTGGCACAACAAAGTCAATTGTAGTTACTAATACTAGCAAAATAGGATGATAAATAAGTAGACTAGTCTAATGATGATCCTTGAATAATTGTGACACAATAGATTTGCAGGATACAAAACACTGTTAGGTTTTCCATGTTTCACATCATTGCTATGTTGATCATGTACCAACCAGGCAGATTCATTCTGAACAGAATTGATCAGGAATTCTGTCTTGTCCTTGCTGCTTCTGATTGTTGCATACTAACTCCCAGCAGTCTCCCATCTGGCCTTTTCTATGTTTCCTCCTTAAAAAATCAAGAGTGAAATGTCCACAGACATTTTTGAGTAATGGAACCTGTACCACTGGCGGTCCAAAGCCTCAAAGGCAAAGTATTGCTGTCATTTCCATCTCACAATGCTGTGGCTGCCTGCAATCGATTGCTGTTCTGTTCCGTTCTTCCCGGTCCCTAAGACTCCACTGGGTATGCCAAAATGCTTCATGATTTAGGCTGTATTTCCAATGTGTCTACAGAGACCACCATTCAATTATTTAGGAGTCAAATTACAAGCACATTAGTCAAGCGTTAGAACAACACCTAACCTTATGAGCCTTCTATACTTGAAAACCTGCCAATCTAAATGGAAGTCTGCACCAACCTGCTCCAATTCTAACATGGAATAGAAAGAATAGAATTGAAAGCATTTCATTGTGGTTCAAACAGGAATATCCCTTTCCTTCCATACATTTACTGGCAGTACCAAAGAAAGAAATGTGCTCGAAGAATGGTACATTGGAGGTACTCAAGAGGAACATAGCGTAAAATACATTAATTAAAATACATTCCAAATGGCATTGTCTTGGGAAGCGAGCTTGTGAGAGACCTGTTTAAAGACCATGGGCTTTGTTCCATTATCTAAACTAGCCTACCACAATTAAGCAATATATTTGGTATGTATTCTAAGAGCTATGCTAGTATAGAGACTGGGACACAGAGTGTGATTCAGGCAGTGTGCACAGTGACATCAGTGCCCTGCCCAGATCTGATGAGTTTTTCATGCTTCTGGTTGAATTGTGTGGAAGATGTCTGATAACCAGGTGGCAAATCGCATCTCTGCATGTCTGGCAGACATATCAGTGTGGATGTCGGATCACCACCTCAAGCTGAACCTCGGCAAGACGGAGCTGCTCTTCCTCCTGGGGAAGGAACTGCCCGCTCCATGATCTCGCCATCACGGTTGACAACTCCATTGTGTCCTCCTCCCAGAGTGCAAAGAACCTTGGCGTGACCCTGGACAACACCCTGTCGTTCTCCGCTAACATCAAAGCGGTGACCCGATCCTGCAGGTTCATGCTCTACAACATTCGCAGAGTACGACCCTACTTTACACAGAAAGCGGCACAGGTCCTAATCCAGGCACTTGTCATCTCCTGTCTGGATTACTGCAACTCGCTGTTGGCTGGGCTCCCTGCCTGTGCCATTAAACCCCTTCAACTTATCCAGAACGCTGCAGCCCGTCTGGTGTTCAACCTTCCCAAGTTCTCTCATGTCACCCCGCTCCTCCGCACACTCCACTGGCTTCCAGTTGAGGCTCGCATCTACTACAAGACCATGGTGCTTGCCTACAGAGCTGTGAGGGGAACGGCACCTCCTTACCTTCAGGCTCTGATCAGACCCTACACCCAAACGAGGGCACTACATTCATCCACCTCTGGCCTGCTAGCTCCCCTACCTCTACGGAAGCACAGTTCCCGCTCAGCCCAGTCAAAGCTATTCGCTGCTCTGGCACCCCAATGGTGGAACAAGCTCCCCCACGACGCCTGGACTGCGGAGTCACTGACCACCTTCCGGAGACACTTGAAACCCTACCTCTTTAAGGAATACCTGGAATAGTATAAAGTAATCCTTCTTCCCCCACCCCCCATAAAAAAAAGGTGGTTGTCCCACTGGCTATCATAAGTTGAATGCAACAATTTGTAAGTCACTCTGGATAAGAGCGTCTGCTAAATGATGTAAATGTAAATGGTAGATTACATACTACTGTAGATATGAGTGCTGGGATGTCCCTCCTACCATTTCATTCGCTCTTCCGACTGTCCATCAACTCCTGGCTGAACCCTATGTCACAGCCACTGACAAAGCACATGCCTGCAATCTTTACGCAGTGCAGTAAAGGGAGAGTGGTTTTGTCACTCCAGCACATTCAGAGATCGATTTATAGCCAACATTATCAAAGTAATCGAAAATAATTAATAGATTTTAAACAAACGAAAAAAATTATATGCACATTTTCTCTAACACTAAACATGCAAAAATGTATTTTACAGTTATAAGGAAGGTGACATCTTATAGGTAGCTGTTTTATAATTTAGTTATACTATGTTTAGAAAGCATGTAAGTCATTTCAAGCCTTATTCATACAATTCTATTGAATAGGAAATACTTTATACTTTTATTTGTACTTGAGCTTGTGTCCTCAAAAGTGAATACACCTATTTATAATATTTTTTACAAGAAAGGTGAGATTTTAACCTTATGCAGCATTGCTAGTTGTTTTTTATGCCCCTCTCATGATAGTAGAATAAACAGTGGAACTGTTAATGACTAATTCCATTAGTTATTTGTGTTCTTTAGCGTTCCCATTCTGGAGCTCTTATGACCTTCAGGTAATTCTAATCATTGCTGGCTAATTACCACAGTCTACCAGAGTAAACATTGTGTTTTTCCTCCGATTGAACTCCAAACATTAATCATTATTGCTCACCCACCGGTAGATAGTTGCAATTAAAAAGATAACATTAATTGAAGTATGAAATGACTGGTGTTTCTATAGAATGGACAGACATATTTTGTATGTCACACAGCATTCATTATCTGTGTTTATATTTCTAGAGGACATGTTAATCAGCAACATTTGCTTCCCGGGGGATCTTCGGAGCATGTTGTCACTTTGTTTGACTTAGTAAAAGACAATTAAATGCTAAGATAATTAAGGTTGGTAAAGGTCTCGTCAAGACTGTTACATGTTAGACGTTAGAATTCCCATATTTTCCCCTCTGGTGGCATTTGTAGTTTGTCACTTGTTCATTTTAGAAATGCATAGTGTTGAATGTAAACATGACTCTCAAGTTAAATACAGTTAACACTGAATGGTAATGCTCTTTGTATTGTCATCATTAACAAGTAGATGGAGTGAAACGTACATGAATCAGACTCATATCAATTAAACTGCAGTGTTTGATATTGTCACCAAATGATGTTAGTTGTCATCATAAGGGTCGTTTCCCACTAATATTTTGACTAGAAATTGTGCACCAATATTCAATTTTAAAAGACTGTTAAATGAAGTGCCGTTTAATATAGACCATATGGAGAATTCAATAAATCTGATTTTTAATTTAAATAAAGGCTTGCTAAAATGCAAAAATGCAGCATTTTGACATGTCCCGCCATCAACCCTGTGTCACTTCTAGGAAGATATTAATCCACTTAATCCAAAAATGTCTCCATGTTTCACCTTAGTTACTTGTTGCTTTGACAAAGTAATTTCTAAAGATTATTATTGATTTAATGTGATTAATGATTCATTTACGTCTGTCCCTCATTTTTCAGGTCTACTCTGTTACATGAACTGAACCCTCATTTTAATATGGTGAAACTATTCCTTTTTAACATTGGACATCTACATTGGGGAAAAAAAGTATTTAGTCAGCCACCAATTGTGCAAGTTCTCCCACTTAAAAAGATGAGAGAGGCCTGTAATTTTCATCATAGGTACACGTCAACTATGTCAGACAAAATGAGAAAAAGAAATCCAGAAAATCACATTGTAGGATTTTTAATGAATTTATTTGCAAATTATGGTGAAAAATAAGTATTTGGTCAATAACAAAAGTTTCTCAATACTTTGTTATATACCCTTTGTTGGCAATGACACAGGTCAAACGTTTTCTGTAAGTCTTCACAAGGTTTTCATACACTGTTGCTGGTATTTTGGCCCATTCCTCCATGCAGATCTCCTCTAGAGCAGTGATGTTTTGGGGCTGTCGCTGGGCAACACAGACTTTCAACTCCCTCCAAAGATTTTCTATGGAGTTGAGATCTGGAGACTGGCTAGGCCACTCCAGGACCTTGAAATGCTTCTTACGAAGCCACTCCTTCGTTGC
This sequence comes from Coregonus lavaretus, assembly GCF_964263955.1. Classification (NCBI taxonomy): domain Eukaryota; kingdom Metazoa; phylum Chordata; class Actinopteri; order Salmoniformes; family Salmonidae; genus Coregonus; species Coregonus lavaretus. Next base: position 25,097,289 of record NC_140003.1, read on the forward strand.
CCGGGCGGTGTGTTTGGGATCATTGTCATGCTGAAAGACCCAGCCACGTTTCATCTTCAATGCCCTTGCTGATGGAAGGAGGTTTTCACTCAAAATCTCACGATACATGGCCCCATTCATTCTTTCCTTTACACACGGATCAGTCGTCCCGGTCCCTTTGCAGAAAAACAGTCCCAAAGCATGATGTTTCCACCCCCATGCTTCACAGTAGGTATGGTGTTCTTTGGATGCAACTCAGCATTCTTTGTCCTCCAAACACGACAAGTTGAGTTTTTACCAAAAAGTTATATTTTGGTTTCATCTGACCATATGACATTCTCCCAATCCTCTTCTTGATCATCCAAATGCACTTTAGCAAACTTCAGATGGGCCTGGACATGTACTGGCTTAAGCAGGGGGACATGTCTTGCACTGCAGGATTTGAGTCCCTGGCGGCGTAGTGTGTTACTGATGGTAGGCTTTGTTACTTTGGTCCCAGCTCTCTGCAGGTCATTCACTAGGTTCCCCCGTGTGGTTCTGGGATTTTTGCTCACCGTTCTTTTGATCATTTTGACCCCACAGGGTGAGATCTTGCGTGGAGCCCCAGATCGAGGGAGATTATCAGTGGTCTTGTATGTCTTCCATGTCCTAATAATTGCTCCCACAGTTGATTTCTTCAAACCAAGCTGCTTACCTATTGCAGATTCAGTCTTCCCAGCCTGGTGCAGGTCTACAATTTTGTTTCTGGTGTCCTTTGACAGCTCTTTGGTCTTGGCCACAGTGGAGTTTGGAGTGTGACTGTTTGAGGTTGTGGACAGGTGTCTTTTATACTGACAACAAGTTCAAACAGGTGCCATTAATACAGGTAACGAGTGGAGGACAGAGGAGCCTCTTAAAGAAGAAGTTACAGGTCTGTGAGAGCCAGAAATCTTGCTTGTTTGTAGGTGACCAAATACTTATTTTCCACCATAATTTGCAAATAAATTCATTAAAAATCCTACAATGTGATTTTCTGGATTTTTTTTCCTCAATTTGTCTGTCATAGTTGACGTGTACCTATGATGAAAATTACAGGCCTCTCTCATCTTTTTAAGTGGGAGAACTTGCACAATTGGTGGCTGACTAAATACTTTTTTCCCCCACTGTAATAGTCAAATCATAGAGTAAAAGCAGGTGAGCTGGTTTTACTCTTTTTGGACATTTTCTGGTGTTTTGTGATGGAAAACTTAGTGGGTCGAGCATAACACATCAACCCAGTTACCCATAGATAGACAGGGTTAAAATGTTTTAACAATTCACATTTTTTTGTGAAGCTTGCATTCAATTGCCACTCCCTGTTCACACAACAAGCTTCCAGGGGATTCATGGCTGATTTAAGAAGAAATCGTCAACACTGTTACGGTCAACCCTGTTACTTTATTTGACACTTAATAGGCACTTACTATAGTAATTTTTTTATGTAACCTCTTGAGATGGGAAAACATGTTTTTTATGAGGTTGAACATGTGCTCTGACTGAATGTTAAAATTAGGCGAAATCAAATGTTTTTTTGTTTTATACCAAGTTACACTTCTCAAAAGGCACCAAATTGGTGGAATGACCCATAAATTGATGGAAATTAATAGAGGACAATAGGAGCTTTGCCAACGAGGCGTCTCAATGGTCCAGATGGGAAGGTATTAGGGGCGTGGCCACCAGATGGAGGATACTAGTAGAGAGGAACAGTGCCATACTGCTGGAAGGAGGAGTATTTGAAGCTACACCCTTCTCTTAATCTTGGCTTTATATAAGATTATTCAGACAGTGTGGGAGCTGATCCTAGATCAGCACTTCTACTCTAAGACACTTTTTGAATACTGGCCCTGTACTAACCTAGGTTTGGATAGTCCGTAGGTTTACAATATTACTTTTCTTCAAAATAGTATCCAGATATTATCCATAGGATATCAGGTAAATCAGAGAGAATATTGTTTGTAAACTGCCACAGATGTTGTAGTCTTTTGGACAGATGGACTGTCCTGGTTCCCATTGGGGAGATGATCTATGTGATCTATGTTTGTCAGCCAAACATGTTACACTCCCGTGGAAAAGAGGAAACCAGTCAAGCACATCGTGGGTTCAAATCTATTTATAACCGACTCCCATAAATAGATACGTAACGCAAAGAGTAATTTATGCTATTGTTATAATCAGTGATGATACCCACAAAGCTTGTATCTGTCACAAAACATGCACTTTTACGCTCTCAAGCACTTTTTGAGATGTGTTGTTCTGAGCATCCTCCTGTTGATCCCACCCTAACCTTTACCTTATTGTTTACCTTTACCTTACATATATATTGTACACCAGTGGCGGTCAGTGCCGTTTAAAATGAGGGAGGATGATTTTCTTTTCATGAGCATGGCCTTATTTCTATTACAGCATATTGGATGACTCTCATTCATATTCCATTCACCCAGTTCAATGTAACGGTGATAGGTTTAGGCTACTACATGATACTCAAATTTTCCCTATACCCATCATGTGGTTGCTACAACCTATCCTATGAATGAAAGTTTACAACATAGGTGCACACAGGTCGAGAAACAAATCTGAGGTGACAGACAGGGACACATGGACAGACAGTGACATTCAATACCGCCTTGCACACTCTTGCCTGCATCTAGCTGATATAGGGTGTAATCATTAGTCCAACACTTGCAAACGAGAGTTTCTATAGGACAAATTCAGTTATGTTTATCCCCGTTTTGTTCCGTTTGCTCCGTTTAAGAAATGTTTTTCAACAGAATCGGCGGAATAAATACACCCCTGATCACGCGCAAACACAATTCACTTTCATAGCAGCCACGTTGTATTCCTTATCGCATCTATGCGCTCTCCTCCTCTCACCTCTTCCCTTCCCTTGTGGACTTCAATGCACAACACATCAGCTTAATGTGACCAGGCAACGAAACATTCCCAAGCCAAACACACAGCCTACATCGTTGTCACCATATTAGCTAAAGTAACATCATAGTCAGCATAGCTAATAGAACTAACGCATTAGTAAACCCCCTACATTACAGTGTACAGTCAGTAAGCAGTGACACTGGCGGTCCCTGGTGGCAATAAATTAGTAATACCAAAAGATTACCTTGACTTGGACGAGTTCCAGTGTTGTGTTGGAAAGTCATAGCCAGCTAGCTAACATAGCATCCCTCGGTTTGAGCCGGGCGTTTGAGTAGGCTAAACAAGCTAGCTAAAACTGAAAGTGAAAAAAAATAAGACAATCTCTCTCTCGCTCTATTTCTCTCTTGCTTCTCCTTAATTGTTCAAAACTGTTCAGCTATTGTCTTTCTCTCTCCTTGAGTCAACTACTCACCACATGTTATACACTGCAGTGCTAGCTAGCTGTAGCTTATGCTTTCAGTACTAGATTAATTCTCTGATCCTTTGATTGGGTAGACAACATGTTAGTTCATGCTGCAAGAGCTCTGATAGGCTGGAGGACGTCCTCTGGAAGTTGTCATAATTACTGTGTAAGTCTATGGAAGGGGGTGAGAACCATGAGCCTCCTAGGTTGTGTATTGAAGTCAATGTACCCAGAGGAGGACGGAATCTAGCTGTCTTCCGGCTACACCATGGTGCTACCCTACAGAGTGCTGTTGAGGCTACTGTAGACCTTCTTTGCAAAATAGTGTATTTTAATCAATTATTTGGTGATGTGATTATATTTAGTATAGTTTTATCTAAAAAGGAAAACTTTTTAGATGTTTTACAATTTGATTTTCTATTAAATTCACTGAGGAGGATGGTCCTCCCCTTCCTCCTCTGAGGAGCCTCCACTGTTGTACACAGTATATACTGCACATCTAACACATTGTTACCATTGCCTATTCGATGTTCATATTCTGTGGCTAGAACATGACTCCAATCCATGTCCATCAAACAAATCGGACAGAAATATGAGCCAAATATAACCATGTTGTTGAGTCTATAAAAGTGGCATTTGTGATTTTGAGTTGTTTGCTGTAATTAGGGAAGGTGTCCCAGGGACCAGTGGAGTGGAGGGACATCACTTCATTACATCCATTAATAATTTATCGCTTTCTCTCTCTCTCTCTGAGAAGTATAGGAGGATGACTTGGGTAAAGCTGAAATGGATTGTGTGATTTTTTTTAAATAATACTGCATTTCAACTTGCCAACCAAACAACACTTTAAATGAAACCATAATTTATGCTACAGTAAATTGTCGGGATGACTCACTTATTGTACTGTAGAGCAGGGTTTCCCAAACTCGGTGCTGGAGCTCCCACAGGTGAATTTGTTTTGTTTTTTCCCTATCACTACACAGCTGATTCAAATAACCAACTCCTCATCAAGCTTTGATTGTTTGAATCAGCTGTGTAGTGATAGGGCAAAAAACTAAACGTGCACAGGACCGGGAAACCGTGCTGTAGAGGAGGATGGATGTACTTTTGACCTTTTTGGAAAAACATCACAACAAATTCCTGTGTGAGATGCCAATACAAATACTCTCAAGTTTCCCACTTTGTTATTTTCAGGCGCGTTAAGGATCCTCGCAGGATGTACAGTTACAAATTAATGAAGAGGCAAACACAGAATCCATTAATTCTAGAGCCCTATCATTCCATTCCATTCCATTCCATTCCCCATCCATCCCTCTGAGAATGCTCGCAGCCAATTTACGCTTGAAGCTACATTTTCTCTGTTAAGACTGGAGGGCTTTTCTTTCATCTAGTCAGTCCCCATACAGCACATTTAGACTTTGCAAGATGTACGTTCTGTGAAAGGCCAAATGGAGCAGAGGGGAGGCAGAAGTGGGACGTTACTGTCATATTTATGAGGAAGCAGGAACGTATTATTGTGTATCCGGGGGCATAGCCGTGGGAAGAAGGGGTGTTGAGGGTGCTGCAGCACCCCCTGAAAAATCGGAATAAAAACAAATCTTAATACAAATAATAATAATAAATAAATAAAAATACTTAAGTAATGCACTGTGCCTTTAATTGTCCTGTATTAGCTGACCGATGTAGCTCACTATAGCGTGGGCAAAATTATTGACTGCCCGGTACTCTGCCCTGTACCTTGAGACTAATATTGCTTACTCTCTGTGTGTGTATATCCTGTAATCGCAACATAGCTCATCCTAATATACCTACTACTGTACATACCATTTTCTTTTCCAAATTATATACTGTCTATACACACTATGTATTTATATTCTGGGTTCTGACACTGCTCACTCTAATATACAGATGTGGGATCTTAATTTGATCACCTTGTTGCAGGAGAACTTTCCTGCAATGCAGGAAATTTTAAACTTGTAGTGTATTTGAGGTTTAAAAAGGCTTCTGACGTTTGTAATTTCATCTTTGACATTTCAGACTTGATTTTCCCTTACAAAAATGTTGTATCAACCCCTACAAAAATGTAAATTAGTTATAATCCACATAATAATTCACATTTCCTGTTGCTGCAAGATTATTTTCCTGCTGTAGCAATCTGGCTCAAATGAAGATCCTACATCTGTATCTAGAGTACTTTGGATTTTAATTGGACTCTTCTGACATTTCTTGACTTCATGTTTAGTTTTTTGGTCCCGCTTTAAATGACGTTCAGTTTATAAAGGCTTCATAAAGCCTTCATAATGCCTTCATAAGCACTACATACATTTGTTACAAAGCATCTATAACCATATGTGATGCTTTATAAAGGGTTCATAAATGTGGCATAACTGTGTGACATAATCACCAATGCCAAATGTGACATAACCCACTAGGTCGAATATGATATAAACATGTGGTTTATAACGGGTGACATGTTGTGTGAAAGGATGGCACACGCTCTAAAGTGAAGTCATGTTAGTCACATTGCACCTAATCTCATTCCCAGAAACTTCCGTCCAAATGCGCGGAAGGTCTGGTGGACCAACGCATCAAACTTGGCCTACATTAAGTTTCAAAAAGTCCAGCAATGCAATTACATTCTTGAACATTGCACAGGGCTGTGAATAGTGTAGAATGCCTCTCTGCCTGTTGGAGGTACTGCATGTTGGTTCCAACCTTAAAAGTAACAGCAAAGAAAGTTAGCAGGTCTGTTAGGAAATGCCTTTGTCACACCATCTGGATAAGGGTATGTCTGTGCTGTGCCAGAAATGGGGAGATGGGAAACTCCATTCAATTAATATTATTATATTCCTCTTTCATTTACAAATCTAATGACGTGACTATGAGACGAGGCTGTATCTAAGGGGATTTTTATTTAGCTGAGACTGCTAGCTAGCTAAATTTCGTTAGTTAGCTAGCTAGCAATTGCGGTAGCTATGTAATCTAACTCAACACTTTACTACAAATTAATTAAAATAATAAATAAAGGTTAACTTAACAATATTTCATTGTCCAGTGGCACAACAAGTGGGCATTTGATTTGCAAACTCATCACATGTGAGCTTCCTGCGCTACAGAGACATGCCCACTGAATTAAAGGACAACTACACAAAAAATTGAAGTTTCTTAGATTTTCCCCAGAACTCAAAAGTCATCCCCTGATGTGGTTTAAGCATGGTTGTGAACACAGATGTTGTTGTTTTTATTTTAAAAGTGTGAAATAGTAATATAACATATACAATTTAGCAGACACTTTTATCCTAAGCGACTTACAGTCATGCGTGCATACATTTTTACGTATGGGTGGTCCTGGCAATCGAACCCACTATCCTGGCATTGCAATGTTCTACCAAGATTATAAACGCTTTGTGAAGCCTCAATTTAATATTATTTTAAAACCTTTATTAAGCGGTGCTTATACCGCCCTTTATGTCATATTTTACATAGCGGGTTATGTCACATTTGACATTGGGGGTTATGTCACACAGTTATGCCACATTAATGAACCATTTATAGAGCATGACATACGGTTATAGATGATTTGTGACACATTTATGTAGTGTTCATGAAGGCTTTATGAAGGCTTTATGAAGCCTTTATATGCTGCACGTCATTTAAAGCGGGACTGATTTGGTCATTATTTGTGCATTTGTATTGTATTTGCTAGACATTCTACTGCACTGTTGGAGCTAGTAACATAAACATTTAGCTGCACCTGCTATAACACCTCCAAATCTATGTAACCGACCAATACACTTTGATTTGATTTGATCTCACTCAATCATCAAATTATACCTAAACGCCCCATAGATTTTTATCACATTTTATCTTAAATGTATTTCCTCTTTAAGACGATAGGCACAGGCATTCAATAAATGGTGTGACAAGCATTTAATAAAACCTCTCCTAATCAATACGAGCAGTTTGATAATCCTCACAGCAGTTCCTGGAGTGTAAAGTCATGTGTAGTTGGTTGTTGAAAATAAGATAAAAAAGGGGTTGCATGTTGTCTGTAAACATTATATTTTTTCACAGTCCTGCAGCCCTCTATCATTCAAAGAGGGTAAGCGAAGGTCATTTAGTAGGTGTGACATGTTGTATTTTGGGTAATATGGCATGTCTTGCACAAATAGAGCCAACATGTTTTCAAGGCTCCAGGTGGAAAAACGTTTCCAAGAGGGGATAGTGGGCTGAGTCGGAGTCACCTTGCTTGTGGGGCAGGCAGGGAGACAGGAAGGCAGGCACACAGACAGACAGGCACACATGCAGGCACGGAGACAGGCAGGCAGGTAGGCACATGCAATTTGGAGAGAGAGTAACCTGGTGTTGTTGCTGAGGACATCCATGGGGCCCAGTGAGTCACGCTGGCCTGCGGCCACAGGAGTCTATCACCTTCAGACAGCACTTTGCCCATTGGGGAGTGACACTTGGACTGCCTGTGGTCACCGCCGGCTCTCCCTAGCCTAACACAGGGGGGCAGGTTGTGAGAACACGCTGCCAAAAGGGGATTTTTTTTTTGCAGACATCCTGAAACAGAAGACAATGAAAATCTTATCAGAATAGCGGTAATCGGATAAGGGTCATTCACTGAAGTGATAATTAATCACACAGATTTTGTTTTGATTGACAGGTTTGACATGATGTAGTCGAGGCTGGAGATACAGTGCTCTTTTCATCAATAATGCTTGTCATATTGATAGATACTGTATCATGGTCCATCCTTTAGGGGCTGCCTAATACCATTCCTGCCAAAACAGAACAGAACAGGACCATGTTTTGGTGTGGTTCGCATTCAGCAGTGAGCAAATGTTACAAGATATTGAAGAAAATTAAGATAATATGATACTTTCTAGTCACATTTCACAATACATTTAGTATTGTGAAACTTCAATACTAAATGTACAAGCACCTGGACCTCAAAATATCAGATATCTGAAAAGAGGTTAGAAGAAAGTATTCTGGTAACCAAAAATTGTTAGCCGCCTGGGATGCTGCAGTAGTATAGTGAGTGGTCTGTATATGATCCAGGTATGGGTCCTGCAGTGGTCTGGTCTGGGCTGGGGTAAGGTTATTAATTGAGAACATCAATAACAACAGGCTCTGTTCTCTCTGTTGAGAAGAGCATTCATCATCTGAGGCCACAGCAGGCAGTGGAGCAAGGCAGGAGAAAATGGGGACAGCTTTGGCCCTGCCATAGTGAGCAGAGAACAGACAGATTGGCTTGCTGCACTGGCACTACAAATCGCCCCTACCTCACCAAAGTGACAAAGTGCCATAACACGGGCCACACGTTAGTGTGAAATTACTACAGCATGTTTCTGCCTGTGGTCATGTGTACAGGGTGACAAATCCAATCAGGTATCAGGGCTCTCTCTCTCTCTGTCACTTTTTTATATTGTTGCACGTAATAAGATCATGTTGGGTGAGACTACACTCACATGAAAGGAATCGTAACTTGATATGGAACAAGAGGCATACCACAGTGGTAGGCTTATAGAACGATGGGTACTAGCAAAAGATCAGTGATCACACCTCTTTAATGCTTGGCTGAACATAATCCTCAATGTTAAAAGTCATATGACCTGTTGTGCGATATACAGACATTTACCTACAGTAGTAGAGAATATTTCTGAGTAACCTGGTGTTCATTTGGATTTGGGTTAAGGCTTGGCCAGTTTTTGAATCCTTCCAAGGTGTTCTTACATTAAGATGTTGAATGAGATCATATGTTGAGTCTCTGTCTGTGCCACACCTGTTTCCTGTTCAGACGGTGCATGCAACAGCCGTTTGGTCGGAGTTAGAGTGGGAAAAAGTAATTTTTAATGTGGTGTTATGTTTATATTTATGTGGCAGGATGGGTGTGTGTACATATCACTGCTAGTGGTGGAGATTTGTTGAATGCTTTTAAGGTGGATGATTTAAGGGTAGGCTGCAGTACACGGATGAGGTCATCTGTTTTTAGAGTTCCACTCCACAACTCAGCTGATCACTGTCAAGACAGCACAGCAGCCTCCCAGGCCCATAGTGATATAGCCTGGTTAAAACAGACTGACCCAGCCCCATAGTCATATAGCCTGGTTAAACCAGACTGACCCAGCCCCATAGTCATATAGCCTGGTTAAACCAGACTGAATGCTGACTTTGCCAGACTGTGCAACTAAAATCAATCATAGACACACAATTGATTAGAATAAGTAGAAGGTACTAGGTCAGGGGTTCCCAAACTTTTTTGGCACACGACCCATTTATGATATCTGAAAAATTTCGCAAACAAAATATGTAATTAAAAGTAAATGTTTACTTTTTTATTTGTGGCTATGGCAATCAATTTTAAAATATTAAAACAGTCTTTCTGATAGTCTTCTCAACCCATCAAAAGTATGTGGACATCTGCTCGTTGAACATCTCATTCCAAAATCATGGCCATTAATGTATGGAGGAGTGTATGGAGGAGTGGGCCAAAATCCCTGCTGCAGTGTGTGCAAGCCTGGTCAAGACCTACAGGAAACGTATGATCTCTGTAATTGCAAACAAAGGTTTCTGTACCAAATATTAAGTTCTGCTTTTCTGATGTATCAAATACTTATGTCATGCAATAAAATGCTAATGAATTACTTAAAAATCATACAATGTGATTTTCTGGATTTTTGTTTTAGATTCTGTCTCTCACAGTTGAAGTGTACCTATTATAAAAATTACAGACCTCTACATGCTTTGTAAGTAGGAAAACCTGCAAAATTGGCAGTGTATCAAATACTTGTTCTCCCCACTGTAGTGTACTTTTAATGTGGGGCTATGACAGTCAATTGCAAATTAGTCTGACATATGGTGTTTCAAGACAACTGAGAACTCAGAAAAATACAAGGTCAAATCATGACGTCAGTGATCTTCAGGTCGGAAAGTCGGAGCTCTAGAAAGAGGCCCGAGTTCCCGAGTTGGTATTCCGAGTTGGAAGACCGTTCAAAAGATTTTACCCAGTCAGAGCTCCCAGTCAGAGTTTTTTTCTGATTTCCCAGTTGTCTTGAACGCACTGAAGTCGGAAGTCTGAGAATTTCGAGTTCCCAGTTCAGAGTTCCCAGTTTTTTTTTACGCGACATTAATGCTCAGAGGGAGACGGCAGGGTATTCACTTTGTGTCAGGAACCAAAACTCCTCCGTTGTGACCGATCAGCTGTTCGATTTCACTTACCGGCATGTCAACTGAGCCAGGATCACAGTCAAACAGATTGGGAAGTAGGTCCCAAAGTGCTCTTCCAAGTGTTGGAGGTGAGCAGTCATCACTCATGTGGGACACTTACTGATGCTGTTTTCTGTTAGAAACATGCACAGCTGAGGGAAGGGGGCATGGTTCGCTTTTGAAAGACTCTCTCTCCAATAACAATTATTTCCTCTGATTCCACTGATTCGGTCACTCATCTGTAGAATGTTTTTGTATTTCCCCTGCATGCTTGCGTTCAGTTTGTTCAGTTTACCAAATGTGACCCGTTTCAAGAAGCTAGGCGTATGTCGCACGTCACTACTTCACAGGAGAGGCATCTGAATATTAATTTTTATCAAAATGCGTTTTTTGGCAGAAATGCCTTCTGGAACATGTGAACTGTCATGTGCCTTAATAACAAATGTGTATACCATCTGTAAATATGAATACAATTGTTAAATTACGAGCCTAGTTGGGTTAGCCACGGATAAAGACATGAACCTTCCCGCTAGCCATGATTGGCTGAGATAATGGATGGGCTGGACATGCCGAGAGATGAGTTCGGATTGGTCTTCCATGTAGCATGCTTCGGTCTATAACATGATAATCCTTGCTGTGTAGATAATCCTTGCTGCCGCAGCTTTATTGAAAGCGCTGCTACTGCTCTCAACAACATTGCTGCCCAGAATTTAACAGGTGCTATTGACAATGATCAGTGGGGAAAAGTTGTGATGGACTACTTTCTGCACACGGTCAGGGTGAAACAGAGTGACTTGACACAACAACGGGCCAAACAAGCTGTAGCTAGCTACAAACCAAACGGAAAATACATTCTGCCGTGAAGCGTGCATCCATGTATACTGGTAAGAGTCTAGCTACAATTTCAGATATTAAACGTGTATAATTTTTTCAGAAAGTCATTTTCATTGCAAGTTAAAGCGTACTGTTTGCTAGCTAGCGAACGTTAGCTTGCTGGCTAGCTCGCTAGCTAACGTTACGTGTATGATTTGTGTAGTAATATTATTCGTATCTCAGAAATCCATTTGCATTGCTAGTTATAGCCTAATGTTAGCTAGCTAGCTAACACTGAACATAGTTGGTTAGCTTTAGCTACCTGCAGATTCATACTGCATGGTGGCTAGCTATGACAATCTGTTTGTACAGTAGCTATGGTTTGGGATTATGGTTCATTGTTGAGCTAGCTATCTACAGTGAGGGAAAAAAGTATTTGATCCCCTGCTGATTTTGTACATTTGCCCACTGACAAAGACATGATCAGTCTATAATTTTAATGGTAGGTTTATTTGAACAGTGAGAGACAGAATAACAACAACAAAATCTAGAAAAACGCATGTCAAAAATGTTATAAATTGATTTGCATTTTAATGAGGGAAATAAGTATATATTTATAACCCTTGTTGGCAATCACAGAGGTCAGACGTTTCTTGTAGTTGGCCACCAGGTTTGCACACATCTCAGGAGGGATTTTGTCCCACTCCTCTTTGCAGATCTTCTCCAAGTCATTAAGGTTTCGAGGCTGACGTTTGGCAACTCGAACCTTCAGCTACCTCCACAGATTTTCTATGGGATTAAGGTCTGGAGACTGGCTAGGCCACTCCAGGACCTTAATGTGCTTCTTCTTGAGCACTCCTTTGTTGCTTTGGCCATGTGTTTTGGGTCATTGTCATGCTGGAATACCCATCCACAACCCATTTTCAATGCCCTGGCTGAGGGAAGGAGGTTCTCACCCAAGATTTGACAGTACATGGCCCGTCCATCGTCCCTTTGATGCGGCGAAGTTGTCCTGTCCCCTTAGCAGAAAAACACCCCAAAGCATAATGTTTCCACCTCCACGTTTGATGGTGGGGATGGTGTTCTTGGGGTCATAGGCAGCATTCCTCCTCCTCCAAACACGGCGAGTTGAGTTGATGCCAAAAACCTCGATTTTGGTCTCATCTGACCACCACACCCAGTTCTCCTCTGAATCATTCAGATGTTCATTGGCAAACTTCAGACGGGCATGTATATGTGCTTTCTTGAGCAGGGGGACCTTGCGGGCGCTGCAGGATTTCAGTCCTTCACGGCGTAGTGTGTTACCAATTATTTTCTTGATGACTATGGTCCCAGCTGCCTTGAGATCATTGACAAGATCCTCCCGTGTAGTTCTGGGCTGATTCCTCACTCCTCACCGTTCTCATGATCATTGCAACTCCACGAGGTGAGATCTTGCATGGAGCCCCAGGCCGAGGGAGATTGACAGTTCTTTTCTTCCATTTGCGAATAATCGCACCAACTGTTGTCACCTTCTCACCAAGCTGCTTGGAGATGGTCTTGTAGCCCATTCCAGCCTTGTTTAGGTCTACAATCTTGTTCCTGACATCCTTGGAAAGCTCTTTGGTCTTGGCCATGGTGGAGAGTTTGGAATCTGATTGATTGATTGCTTCTGTGGACAGGTGTCTTTTATACAGGTAACAAGCTGAGATTAGGAGCACTCCCTTTAAGAGTGTGCTCCTAATCTCAGCTCGTTACCTGTCTAAAAGACACCTGGGAGCCAGAAATCTTTCTGATTGAGAGGGGGTCAAATACTTATTTCCCTCATTAAAATGCAAATCAATTTATAACATTTTTGACATGTGATTTTCTTGATTTTTTTGTTGTTATTCTGTCTCTCGCTGTTCAAATAAACCTACCATTAAAATTATTGACTGATCATTTCTTTGTCAGTGGGTAAACTTATAAAATCAGCAGGGGATCAAATACTTTTTTCCCTCACTGTACCATTTTGTAGCTCTGAGTCTTTACTTTTATCCAATGTAAAAAACACAATTTCAAATGTTGCTACATAAGACCGAAATTGAGGCGGTCGGTCACAAATATGTCTGTTACATAGGCAAGGAGACACATTTTATTTTCATTACACAGAAAGTTAACCAAGTCCATTTATTTTTATTTATATCCATTGTGAACGACAACAGTTCCTCTCTCAATGCGAAAAATCTTTCCAACACTCCCCCTCGATAACCACCAAGCCTCGGTGTGAAATAGAATTTTGTCATGCTCTGATCCCATATCTCCACATAGTTTTGTGAACAGACGTGCACGCAGTGGATGTGGTTTGATGTAGTTTACAATGAAAATTACCTGCTGCAGAATATCTCAGAGTTCTGTGCTCAGCTCTTTTGCCGCCAGTTTCTCTTGGTGTATCATACAATGCGTCCATGTGGCAGAGGGAGACACATTCCTAACTAGAGTGCAGAGGCCTGCCCGCTGTCCCGCCATGGAGCCCCATCTGTGCAAAACCCACCATTCGATCCCATTGAATCTGTTTTTCGTCAATATAGTCACGTAGCGCACTGAACATCCCCTGTGCCGTTTCATGATGGGGAATCGTGAGACAGAACACTATGTCCTCATGAATAGGATTCCCCGACATGTATAGTGAACAAAAGTCAATGCATGGGCATCTCGGCCGTCACAGCTAACGTCCATTTGGAGAGCATAAACTGGGGAGTTTTTGAGTCGTTCAGTCAGTTTCCTCTTGATTGCTAGCAATAGCATAAATTATTCATTTAACAGTGTTTTCTGACAAAGGTATTGATGTGAGTTTCTGTGCCTCTGCCTCCCCACACATTGTTTTCACCATATCAATTGCAGCCGGTAATATCAAAGTCTCTGCAATAGTGTGTGGTTTCATAGCGCAGCGGGCCTAGCCATTCACTGTGGGAATGATTCAAGCGTAACGGTCAAGTGCGGCCTGTTCCCATGATCTAAGGGCGCTCTCTGGTTGAATTTTGTCTTTTAGATTTGAATAATTTTCATTTAGATGTTAACCACAATAAAAAGATTTTGCGATACAAAGACGATATTATAATATATGTGGGATCGCGACCCCTAGTTTGGGAACCGCTGTACTAGGTAGTACTTCCCTACGATATCTTGAATTATATCAATGGATCTCAAAATCTTACCTCATCATGTTAGTCTTATTTATGTCGCCCACATAGTGTGCAGTATATCCAGTCACTGAAGCACTCCATTTTACATTTTGAAGAAGAACTAGAATTTTGAATGATCTTTTCATGTCTCCCTGCAACACCCCACTGTGCTAGGCTCTGCGTTGGCGTCTCCTTGGGTCTGGGAGGAATAGCATCACAAAATGCCAGCCCTTATCCATCCAGCCCTCTACAATAGCTACTGGAAATGTTGTACTTCTTCTGTGAAACAGCCCTTAGCCCTTGGTTTTGATAACGCTGACTCCAAAATAAAGAAGACTTAAAAGTATGCGGCCTGAAAAGATACAGCAATGTACAGCATAGTTTTCACGGGTTAAGTTTAAGTAAGGAACATGCGTACAGTCATGTCCAACAATATTAATAATAATAATAATAATATGCCATTTAGCAGACGCTTTTATCCAAAGCGACTTACAGTCATGCGTGCATACATTATTTTATTTTTTTGTGTATGGGTGGTCCCGGGGATCGAACCCACTACCTTGGCGTTATAAGCGCCGTGCTCTACCAGCTGAGCTACAGAGCTACCCCTTGATAAAGATACAAATGCTGAGCTATATTGTATGCAATTTTTTTGAAAATTATAATATTTTATACTACTACAATTGTTCAGAGAAATCTTTGTTTAACAAGTAATACTTTTTTTCTAAAAAAGATAATGGTCACAATTATTGGCTCACCTGTTTTCAATACTTTCCAATACTTCACCTTGCGGGGATAACAGCACTGAGTTGAACGTGACTGTAGATGCTTATTTTAACAAAAAGTATTTCATTGTCTTTCAAGGTTATTATGACACACATTAGCTGTGGTATTGTCTGGCATTATTTCCTGTATTAGAGATACATGTTCATCTCATTAGACAGATTTACCGTGGCAGGGAATTTGGCAGAGGCAATCAAAATTAAATGGATGCCCAGAGATAATGCCAAAAAGCATAATTAACACTGTTACATTTCTACAGTCTAACAAACCAGCGCTAAAGCTCCTTCAAACAAGCACTTTCAGCCCTCAATTCTGTTGTTCTAGCCTTCCCTGACACCACTTAAAAGGAGAAAGTGGTGATTAGGGAGCCTTTTCTAAAAAAATCCCCCACACAACCAACCCTGTCCTCAAATCTTCAAATCAAAGTGCCATTATAGTTTTCTGGTTGCTATTCAGATGAATCAGCTAAGAAAGTGTTTTGTATCATTACATACAGCCGGGGAAAACTATTGGGTATCAGAGCGGCGGTAACTCACCAGCATTACGACCAGGAATACGACTTTCCCGAAGAAGATTTCTTTCTTTGTTTGCTCTCCCCAGGGCAACTGAACTGATTCCAGCAGCTCACCCAAAACATCGCCGGCGGAGGAGAGGCACTCGGAGCGGCCTGCTGGTTCGACTTAGGAGTCGCGCACACCACCCACCGCTTCCAAGTATACTACTCGCTAATGTTCAGTCTCTGATTAACAAGGTCGACGAGCTCCGGGCAAGGATTTCTTTCCAGAGAGACATCAAGGCCTGTAACATACTTTGTTTCATGGAAACATGGCTCTCTTGGGATATTCTGTCGAAATCGGTCCAGCCAGATGGGTTCTCAGTTCATCGCGCAGACAGGATTAAATATCTGTCCGGGAAGCAGAAGGGCGGAGGTGTGTGTTTCATGATTAACGACTCTTGGTGTAATTGTAGTAACATACAGGAACTCAAGTCCTTTTGTTCACCCAACCTAGAATACCTCACAATCAAATGCCGACCATATTATCTCCCAAGAGAATTTTCTTCGGTTATAGTCACGGCCATGTATATCCCCCCTCAAGCCGATACCACGACGGCCCTCAAAGAACTTCACTGGACTTTATGCAAACTGGAAACCACATATCCTAGGACTGCATTTATTGTAGCTGGGGATTTTAACAAAGCAAATTTGAGGACTAGGCTGCCTAAGTTCTATCAACATATCGACTGTTGTACTCGCGCTGCTAAAATCCTGACCATTGCTATTCGAACTTCCGGGCTGGTTATAAGGCCCTCCCCCACCCTCCTTTCGGCAAATCTGACCACGACTCCATTTTGCTCCTCCCTTCCTATAGGCAGAAACTCAAACAGGAAGTACCCGTGCTAAGGACTATTCAACGCTGGTCTGACCAATCGGAATCCACGCTTCAAGATTGTTTTGATCACACGGACTGGGATATGTTCCGGGTAGCTTGCGAAAATAATTTAGACTAATACACTGAAACGGAGACTGAGTTTATCAGGAAGTGTATAGGTGATGTTGTGCCCACAGTGACTATTAAAACTTACCCTAACCAGGAACCGTGGATAGATGGCAGCATTTGTGCAAAACTGAAAGCTCGAACCACCGCATTTAACCATGGCAAGGTGACTGGGAATATGGCAGAATACAAACAGTGTTGCTACTCACTCCGCAAGGCAATTAAACTGGCAAAACATCAGTATAGAGACAAAGTGAAGTCGCAATTCAACGGCTCAGACACGAGATGTATGTGGCAGGGTCTACAGACAATCACGGACTACAAAAGGAAAACCTGCCACGTCGCCAACACCGTCTCGCTTCCAGACAAGCTAAACACCTTCTTCGCCCACTTTGAGGATAACACAGTGCCACCGATGAGGCCCACTACCAAGGACTGTGGCCTCTCCTTCTCTGTGGCCAATGTGAGTAAGACATTTAAGCATGTTAACCCCCGCAAGGCTGCCGGCCCAGACGGCATCCCTAGCCGCGTCCTCAGAGCATGCGCAGACCAGCTGGCTGGTGGGTTTACGGACATATTCAATCTCTCCCTTTCCCAGTCTGCTGTTCCCACATGCTTCAAGATGGCCACCATTGTTCCTGTACCCAAGAAAGCAAAGGTAACTGAACTAAATGACTATCGTCCCGTAGCACTCACCTCTGTCATCATGAAGTGATTTGAGAGACTAGTCAAGGATCATATCACCTCTACCTTACCTGTCACCCTAGACCCACTTCAATTTGCTTACCGCCCCAATAGATCCACAGACGATGCAATCGCCATCACACTGCACACTGCCCTATCCCATCTGGACAAGAGGAATACCTATGTAAGAATGCTGTTCATTGACTATAGCTCAGCATTCAACACATTTACATTACATTTTATTCATTTAGCAGACGCTCTTATCCAGAGCGACTTACAGGAGCAATTAGGGTTAAGTGCCTTGCTCAAGGGCACATCAACTGATTTTTCACCTAGTCGGCTGAGGGATTAGAACCAGCAACCTTTCGGTTACTGGCACAACGCTCTTAACCACTAAGCTACCTGCCGCCCCGTACCCTCCAAGCTCATCATTAAGCTTGAGGCCCTGGGTCTGGACCCCGCCCTGTGCAACTGGGTCCTGGACTTCCTGACGGGCCACCCCAGGTAGTGAAGGTAGGAAACAACATCTCCACTTCTCTGATCCTCAACACTGGGGCCCCACAAGGGTGCGTGCTCAGCCCCCTCCTGTACTCCCTGTTCACCCATGACTGTGTGGCCAAGCACGCCTCCAACTCAATCATCAAGTTTGCAGACGACACAACAGTAGTAGGCTTGATTACCAACAATGACGAGACCGCCTACAGGGAGGAGGTGAGGGCTCTGGGAGTGTGGTGCCAAGAAAATAACCTTTCACTCAATGTCAACAAAACAAAGGAGATGATCGTGGACTTCAGGAAACAGCAGAGGGTGCACCCCCCTATCCACATCGACAGTACCGCAGTGGAGAAGGTGGAAAGCTTCAAGTTCCTTGGCGTACACATCACCGACAAACTGAAATGGTCCACCCACGCAGACAGTGTGGTGAAGAAGTCGCAACAGAGCCTCTTCAACCTCAGGAGGCTGAAGAAATTCAGCTGGTCACCTAAAACCCTCACAAACTTTTACAGATGTACAATTGAGAGCTTCCTGTTGGGCTGTATCACCGCCTGGTACGGCAACTGCACCGCCCGCAACTGCAGGGCTCTCCACAGGGTGGTGCGGTCTGCCGAACGCATTACCGGGGGCAAACTACCCGCCCTCCAAGACACCTACAGCACCCAATGTCATAGGAAGGCCAAAAAGATCATCAAGGACATCAACCACCCGAGCCACTGCCTGTTCACCCTGCTATCATCCAGAAGGCGAGGTCAGTACAGGTGCATCAAAGCTGGGACCGAGAGAATGAAAAACAGCTTCTATCTGAAGGCCATCAGACAGTTAAATAGCCATCTCTAGCACATTAGAGGCTGCTGCTGCCTATTGAAATCACTGGCCACTTTAAGAAATGGAACGCTAGTCACTTTAATAATGTTTACATATCTTGCACTACTAATCTCATATGTATTCTATTCTATAATATTCTACTGTATCTTAGTCCATGCCGCTCTGTCATTGCTTGTCCATATATGTATATATTCTTAAATTCCATTCCTTACTAGATTTGTGTGTATTAGGTATATGTTGTGAAATTGCTAGATATTACTTGGTAGATATTACTGCACTGTCAGAGCTAGAAGCACAAGCATTTCGCTACACCCGCTATAACATCTGCTAAACACGTGTATGTGACAAATAACATTTGATTTGATTTGATTTGATTCGACAGACAGACATAACACAAACTCGGCAGACAAAAGTAGCCTACTCTTATCATCCAATATCAAAACAGCAATTAATATTATTTGAAGTTAGCTGTGAAACTAATGGATCAGTTGTTGACTTGCTCAATAATAATATTACCATAAGTAGTCTGATTTTACCATAAGTAAAATCAGCATGTCTGTTACATGTTGTGTCGGTTTTGTAAACCTGTCAGTCATATAAATAATAGCAATGCAATTTCTTTTTCCATGGCCATACATTCTGTCTAAATATATTTATTGTGTAGAAGGCATTGTTGCTGTAATTATAGCATGGCGGCTGATTAATCTTCTACCTCTCAAATGTTGGCCACATGGAAGAGAGGTTGGGCATATTGACTGCAGCCATTTCTTAGCACCACAAATCTTTGCACTTTGTTGCCATGACAACCTGGGAGTTTATTTTCGCAATAAATGTGTGGAAGCCCTTATGTTTTCTTCCTCGGGCAACTTTAGAAGGTAATATGCTGAATATCAATTAATTTGACTTAGATCAGAGTAGCGTTACTAAAAGAGAATTCACTTGTATTGCAAAACCGTTTCATGTGTCATTAATGAGGACTTTGAAAACAACTGGAACGCTGCAGAACTACAGTGCCGTGAAAAAGTATTTGCCTCCTTTCTGATTTTCTCTATTTTTGCATATTTTTGTACTGAATGTTATCAGATCTTCAACCAAAACCTTATGGAAGATCTGATAACATTCAAAAATTGAGAAAATCAGAAAGGTGGCAAATACTTTTTTACAACACTGTATGTATTCTCAAAACATCAAGCAGGAACTTTGAATTGTTACACTTAATATGAATGAAGTGAGTTTGCTGCTGAAGAAAAAGCCAGCCAATAGGTATGGCTTCGAAACAGCTAAGCAATGATAAACCAAAACACTGCTTGAAGAGTAGGAACGTTCTTGGTGAACAAGTGTTCAAATGACAATAACGCATGTATGGTTATACTGTATATCTTCCAAACATAGTCTATAGCCATCAACATACAGTACATCCAGCGTCATTGTTGTTCAGGTTGCCTTGTGCTGAGAGGATCTAGTACAGCATTAAGCCAGTGTTTGGCTAACCTTTGTCTCTATAAGAAAACAAACAGGAAAGGAGGGAATTAATTTGTCCATCTTTGTAAGTGGCAAAGATGGCGCCGACGGAGAAGGGCGACATCTTTCCGAGTTCCAACTCAACTTTACTATATACTAACTTTTATTGTGTTTATCTTTTGTACAGAAAGTTCGTACTATCATCAGATTTGACTGCCAAGCACTTCTGGTCATCAGATCGACAGTTACTAACCTCAATTTTGACTTCAAATATGACTTCAACTCTGACTCAGCTGTTGCGTTGTTCATACCGGACCCTATTCCTTTGTCCATGGGCTCCCAAAATGCTCCAGGTGTAGACGCGAGAAACGAGGTGGCCTGGTGAAATTGAGGCGAAGAGATAAGCGAGCGGCGCTCCTCTCCGTTCTATTGGCTAATGTCCAGTCACTCGAGAATAAGATGGATGAGCTTTGTTTGAGAGTCTCCTATCAGAGAGACTTGAAAAGCTGCAATATTATAAGTCTTGCTGAAATGTGGCTGGATGACGACGCTATGCACCTAGTACTCTGTGGATTCTCCATGCAGCGACAGGATCGGACGGCGACTTCGGGGAAGTCGAAAGGAGGTGAAGTGTGTTTTTTCATAAATAAGAACTGGTGTGCTGCTTCAAGTGTGAAGGAAATCTCTAGCTTTTGCTCACCTGATATAGAATACCTCATGGTAAGCTGCAGACCCTTTTATCTACCAAGAGCGTTCTCATCCATAATTATCATGGCTATCTACATTCCTTCACAAGCCAACACCACTCTGGCACTCAACAATCTGTATGGGGCCATAAACAAACAAGAAACCGCTCACCCAGAGGCAGCGTTTCTGGTGGGCAGAGACTTTAATGCAGGGAAACGTAAAACCATCCTACCTCACTTCTACAAACACGTCTCCTGCACTACTAGGAGTGCTAAAACTCTAGACCACTTTTATTCTACCCACAGAAATGCATACAAGGCCCTCCCTCGTCCTCCCTTTGGCAAATCTGACCATGACTCCATTCTCTTGCTTCCTGTTTACAAACTAAAGCTTTTTTTTGATTTAACCTTTATTTTATCAGGGAGTCATACTGAGACCAAGGTCTCTTTTACAGATAAGCCCTGAATTACATAAATTACAGAAAATACACACATCAATATAAATACAAAATGTAAGTAAAAGGAAAAACATTGTCATAAAATTACAAAACACGTTCATCAGAAATAAGGTCCTCAATCAGCTTTCTGAATTGCCTTAGAGGAAACAAAACATCAAATTTAAGAACATTTTGAAGATTGTTCCAAAAATAACTACAATAAACTAAAAACTCATTTACCTAACTAACCAAAGACATTTCCAGAGTTAACCATCCCTGAGACCGGGTTTGGTAACTCGTATGTCAAAGTTTAGTGAAGATGTTAGGTACAGTGGGACTTTTTGTAAAAGTGCGCTATGATAAACTGCATCTAACGGCTTTAATGAAGTGGCAGCTGTATTCATATAGATGATGATGCCATAGTCTAGGACCGATAGGTACAGTTGAAGTCGTAAACTTACATACAATTAGGTTGAAGTCATTAAAACTCGTTTTTCAACCACTCCACAAATGTCTTGTTAACAAACTATAGTTTTGGCAAGTCAGTTAGGACATCTACTTTGTGCATGACACAAGTCATTTTTCCAACAATTGTTTACAGACAGATTATTTCACTTATAATTCACTGTATTACAATTCCAGTGGGTCAGAAGTTTACATACACTAAGTTGACGGTGCCTTTAAACAGCTTGGTAAATTCCAGAAAATGATGTCATGGCTTTAGAAGCTTCTGATAGGCTAATTGACATCATTTGAGTCAATTGGAGGTGTACCTGTTGATGTATTTCAAGGCCTACCTTCAAACTCAGTGCTTCTTTGCTTGAGATCATGGGAAAATCAAAAGAAATCAGCCAAGACCTCAGAGACAAAATTGTAGACCTCCACAAGTCTGGTTCATCCTTGGGAGCAATTTCCAAACGTCTGAAGGTACCACGTTCATCTGTACAAACAATAGTAGGCAAGTATAAACACCATGGGACCACGCAGCCGTCATACCGCTCAGGAAGGAGACGCGTTCTGTCTCCTAGAGATCAACCTACTTTGGTGCGAAAAGTGCAAATCAATCTCAGAACAACAGCAAAGGACCTTGTGAAGATGCTGGAGGAAACAGGTACAAAAGTATCTATATCCACAGTAAAACGAGTCCTATATCGACATAACCTGAAAGGCCGCTCAACAAGGAAGAAGCCACTGCTCCAAAACCGCCATAAAAAAGCCAGACTACGGTTTGCAACTGCACATGGGGATCTTACTTTTTTGAGAAATGTCCTCTGGTCTGATGAAACAAAAATAGAACTGTTTGGCCATAATTACCATCGTTATGTTTGGAGGATAAGGGGGTGGCTTGCAAGCCGAAGAACACCATCCCAACCGTGAAGCACGGGGGTGGCAGCATCATTCTGTGGGGGTGCTTTGCTACAGGAGGGATTGGTGCACTTCACAAAATAGATGGCATCATGAGGAAGGAAAATTATGTGGATATATTGAAGCAACATCTCAAGACATCAGTCAGGAAGTTAAAGCTTGGTCACAAATGGGTCTTCCAAATGGACAACGACCCCAAGCATACTTCCAAAGTTGTGGCAAAATGGCTTAAGGACAACAAAGTCAAGGTATTGGAGTGGCCATCACAAAGCCCTGACCTCAATCCTATAGAACATTTGTGGGCAGAACTGAAAGAGCGTGTGCGAGCAAGGAGGCCTACAAACCTGACTCAGTTACACCAGCTCTGTCAGGAGGAATGGGCAAAAATTCACCCAACTTATTGTGGGAAGCTTGTGGAAGGCTACCCGAAACGTTTGACCCAAGTTAAACAATTTAAAGGCAATGCTACCAAATACTAATTGAGTGTATGTAAACTTCTGACCCACTGGGAATGTGATGAAAGAAATAAAAGCTGAAATAAATCATTCTCTCTACTATTATTCTGACATTTCACATTCTTAAAATAAAGTGGTGATCCTAACTGGCTTAAGACAGGGAATTTTTACTAGGATTAAATGTCAGGTATTGTGAAAAACTTAGATTAAATGTATTTGGCTGAGGTGTATGTAAACTTCCGACTTCAACTGTATGTCGACTGAATAATCTGCTTTCTATTATTTAGCGAGAGGCAGGACCTATTTCTATAGAAGAAGCCCATTTTTATTCTCAGCTTCTTAACTAACTCATCAATATGCTTTTAAGAAGACAGCTTTTCATCTATCCAGATACCCAGATATTTGTAAGCAGGGACACGATCAATATGGACACCATCCAAAGTACATATGCTTAAATCATCAGAGTTATTTTTACACGCTCTAGAGAACAACATATACTTAATTTTCAGGTCAATAAAGTTTTTCTGTAATACAATGAAGGCAGACTGTAGTTCAGATAGAGCCTGGTCAACCGTGGGGGCAATAGCATACACAACAGTATCATCGGCATACAAGTTCAGGTTACAGTTTTTTACAGGCAAGTCGATATTGTTAATGTAAACAGTTAAAAGTACAGGACCCAGAATCGACCCCTGCGGGACACCTTTCGTAGTATCCAGGAAACCTGATTTAACACCATCAGTAGATACACATTGAGTTCTGTCTGCCAAGTAATTTTTAGACCAGTTACATGCAGCCTGGTCTAGGCCAATTTAGGAAAGCCTCTGAATTAGCAATGAGTGATCAACAGTATCGAAAGCCTTTGACAGGTCAATGAAGAGGGCAGCACAATGTTGCCTTTTATCCATACAGTTGACCACGTCATTTATAACTAGGGATGCAGCAGGGATAGTGCTATGACCTGGTCTAAAACCCGACTGATGTACATTTAGAATACATTTCAAAGATAAGAAAGATTTTAGCTGAGAATTAAACAAAGATTCTAATATTTTTTCTAGGCAAGAAAATGTAGAAATAGGGTGCTAATTATTTAGGTCACAAGGGTCACCACCTTTGTGAAGGGAGAGTACAAAATTGCTTGGTTTAGCTTTTCTTAATCGAGATAGTACATCTGACTCTCAATTGTCTGAAAGATTGCCAGTCCACTACAGGGTCAGTTTTCCTTGCTTTGTCCTTTGGTCTGGAGTCCAAATTGGAGATTTTTGATTCAAAGCACTGTGTCTTTGTGAGACGCGGTGTGGGTGAACGGATGATCTCAGCATGTGTAGTTCCCACCGTAAAGCATGGAGGAGGAGATATTATGGTGTTGGGGTGCTTTGCTGGTGACACGGTCTGTGATTTATTTAGTTATTCAAGGCACACTTAACCAGCATGGCTACCACAGCATTCTGCAGCGATACACCATCCAATCTAGCTTGGGCTTAGTGGGACTATCATTTGTTTTTCAACAGGACAATGACCCAACACATCTCCAGGCTGTGTAAGGGCTATTTTACCAAGAAGGAGAGTGATGGAGTGCTGCAGCAGATGACCTGGCCTCCACAATCCCCCGACCTCAACCCAATTGAGATGGTTTGGGATGAGTCGGACGGCAGAGTGAAGGAAAAGCAGCCAACAAGTGCTCAGCATATGTGGGAACTCCTTCAAGACTGTTGGAAAAGCATTCCAGGTGAAGATGGTTGAGAGAATGCCAAGAGTGTGCAAAGCTTTCATCAAGTTAAAGGGTGGCTATTTGAAGAATATCAAATTTAAAATATATTTTGATTTGTTTAACACTTTTTTGGTTACTACATGATTCCATATGTGTTATTTCATAGTTTTGATGTCTTCACTATTATTCTACAATGTAAAAAATAGTAAAAATAAAGAAAAGCCCTTGAATGAGTAGGTGTGTCCAAACTTTTGACTGGTACTGTACATATATACTTCAAATTATTGGATTTCAGCCACACCCATTGCTGGCAGATGTATAAAATCAAGCACACATCCATGCAATCTCCATAGACAAACATTGGCAGTAAAATGGCCTTACTGAAGAACTCAGTGACTTTCAACATGGCACCATCATAGGATGCCACCTCTCCAACAAGTCAGTTCGTCAAATTTCTACACTGCTAGAGCTGCTCCGGTCAACTGTAAGTGCTGTTATTGTCAGGTGGAAATGTCTAGGAACAACAACGGCTCAGCCATGAAGTGGTAGGCCAGACAAGCTCACAGAACGGGACCACCCAGTGCTGAAGTGCGTAGCACGTAAAAATCAACTACCTCTGGAAGCAACGTCAGCACAATAACTGTTCGTTGGGAGCTTAATGAAATGGGTTTCCATGGCCGAGCAGCCATGCGCATGCCAAGCGTCGGCTGGAGTGGAGTAAAGCTCACCACCATTGGACTCTGGAGCAGTGGAAACACGTTCTCTGGAGTGATGAATCACGCTTCACCATCTGGCAGTCCGACGGACGAATCTGGGTTTGGCAGATGACAGGAGAATGCTACCTGCCCCAATGCATAGTGCCAACTGTAAGTTTGGTGGAGGAGGAATAATGGTCTGGGGCTGTTCTTCATGGTTCAGGCTAGGCCCCTTAGTTCCAGTGAAGGGAAATCTTAAAGCTACAGCATACAATGACATTCTAGACGATTCTGTGCTTCCAACTTTGTGGCAACAGTTTGGGAAGGCCCTTTCCTGTTTCAGTATGACACTGCCCCTGTGCACAAAGCGAGGTCCATACAGAAATGATTTGTCGAGATCGGTGTGGAAGAATTTGACTGGCCTGCACAGAGCCCTGACCTCAACCCCATCAAACACCTTTGGGATGAATTGGAATGTCGACTGCGAGCCAGGCCTCATCGCCCAACATCAGTGCCCGACCTCACTAATGCTCTTGTGGCCAACTCCTTATTAATGCCTATGATTTTGGAATGAGATGTTCGACGTGCAGGTGTCCACATACTTTTGGTCATGTAGTGTGTATATACAGTGCATTCGGAAAGTATTCAGACCCCTTGACTTTTTCTACATTTTGTTACTTTACAGCCTTATTCTAAAATTGATTAAATTGTTTTTTTTCCCCTCATCAATCTACACACAATACCCCATAATGACAAAGCAAAAACAGGTTTCTATAAATTTTTGCAAATGTATTAAATATCAAAAACTGAAATATGACATTTACGTAAGTATTCCAACCCTTTATTCAGTACTTTGTTGAAGCACCTTTGGCAGCGATTACAGCCTCGAGTCGTCTTGGGTATGACGCTACAAGCTTGACACACCTGTATTTGGGGAGTTTCTCCCATTCTTCTCTGCAGATCCTCTCAAGCTCTGTCAGGTTAGATGGGAAGCATCGCTGCACAGCTATTTTCAGGACTCTCCATAGATGTTAGATCGAGTTCAAGTCTGGGCTCTGGCTGGGCCACTCAAGAACATTCAGAGATTTGACCAAGGCCCTTCTCCCCCGACCGGGGTTAGAAGGATTACTTTATCCTATCCCAGGTATTCCTTAAAGAGGTGGGGTTTCAAATGTCTCCGGAAGGTGGTGAGTGACTCCGCTGTCCTGGCGTCGTGAGGGAGCTTGTTCCACCATTGGGGTGCCAGAGCAGCGAACAGTTTGGACTGGGCTGAGCGGGAACTATGCTTCCGCAGAGGAAGGGGAGCCAGCAGGCCAGAGGTGGATGAACGCAATGCCCTCGTTTGGGTGTAGGGACTGATCAGAGCCTGAAGGTACAGAGGTGCCGTTCCCCTCACAGCTCCATAGGCAAGCACCATGGTCTTGTAACAGATGTGAGCTTCAACTGGAAGCCAGTGGAGTGTGCGGAGGAGCGGGGTGACGTGAGAGAACTTGGGAAGGTTGAACACCAGACGGGCTGCGGCATTCTGGATGAGTTGTAGGGGTTTAATGGCACAGATTAGGCTGTGCCATTAGATTGTAACTGAATGAAAAAATTTTAACAATGTAATTTAACCGATTGATGTTGGGAAAATAGATGGCAAAAATGCAGAAAGGTGTTAAATGCCTGTAAACAGCTTGGGGGGCATAATTATTTTACAGATTTAATCATGTAATATTAGGCCTACTGATTACTTCTCACTATCTACTTGCGAGCTACTCATTGACAGCCCGCGAGCTACCAGACATACAGTTTTCTGCTAAGGTGCAACCTTTGGTAGGCTGATGAATGGCTACTCTGAGTCAGGGACTGCGATACAGCGAAGCCTAATCTGACATGCCCGTGCTCATCATGGTTCTTACAGGCAAAGTGAAATGACACATTTTGCTTGTGGTGCACGCAGCTCAAATGATATGTAACAACACCCTGATTGCATCGGACATGAAACATTTTACATTTTAGTCATTTAGCAGACGCTCTTATCCAGAGCGACTTACAGATAGCGCATACATTATTATAAAAAAAATGTCATACCCCCTGTAGGAATCGAACCCACAACCCTGGCGTTGCAAACGCCATGCTCTATCAACTGAGCTACATCCCTGCCGGCCATTCCCTCCCCTACCCTGGGCCAATTGCGCGCCGCCCCATGGGTCTCCCGGTTGCGGCCGGCTACGACAGAGCCTGGATACGAACCAGGATCTCTAGTGGCACAGCTAGCACTGCTATGCAGTGCCTTAGACCACTGCGCCACTCGAGAGACTGAAACAATAATACAAATGTAACAGCACAACAAAATAAACAATTGTCTTTTGCAGGTGGCTTTTCATTTTAAACGCCAGTGGTACAACTAGTGCTTTCTAACTGCACTAAACCAAAATGTGGCGCACAGGAGGAAAGCAAAACTTTCCAGTTGGCAAAACCATTCCTCTTGAGGCGACCGGGGACATATATATTTTACAGACTAGGTAAAAACATTACAAATATTTGATAATTACAAAATACCCATTGGATCATGATACTTTTCTGCTAAAAAAGTGGGGGTGCAAAAACATATGTTTGCACCCCTATTTTGAAAGTGGAGATGCAGCTGCTCCATTGCTCTGGTGCGTATGACTATATGTGTTTGCTACATTCTTTGCCCCATACTTTATGAATGGGACTTGGAAAGCAATCGGGTCATTCTAAATCCTATTATTATTATTTATTTATTTTCTTTGGAACGCTACTCCTCTTACAGCGTTTAAGCTAGAAACGTCATTCAAACTTTAAAATGTGCAGATCGGTCTGGAATAGTTTGCTTGTATACAACTTTTTTTTTATATATTTTATACTTTTTAAACTATTAAGCTTTTTGTCCTTTTTCCTCAGCATTCTAAAGGGCCATTGTGGCATCATGACTTTCAACATTCTATTCTATTAACTGTAAGCAATGTAACATTTGACACAAATCAGCTACCTTGACCACTTTGCCAACAAATGAGACAAAACCTTTCCTATCATGAATTTAGTAAATACGTTTCGTGGGTCAGAGTGCAGTATTTATTTAGTTTCACAGCACAAACGTTTGATTGCACGTTTCTCACACTGGCTTTAGCCACGGAGTGAGCAGGACTTACCCAGGCAACTGCAGGGGGTTTCCTAGCAAAGCGTGCCTCGGAGGGAGACAACGTCTTCATAGCGCGACAAATTCCCATGATTTGTGAATCTGTTCGGACCGAAGAGGTAGCGCAACAGCTAAAATGGCTTTGAAAAAATATGATTTCAGCTAATAATGATAATAAAACGATAATAATAAATACAAATTTTATAGTGCTTTTCATTACAGACAAAATCTCAAAGTGCAAATTAAGCAAAATAAACAACAACAAGTAATTTTAAAATAAATGTAGGTTACAACTGTAGCTAGATGAGCTCGATCAAGTCTGAGTGCTTCTTGAATCCTCCAGCAGATGGGCAGCCACGGTCATGAAAGGATCTGGAAGCTCATAGCTAGATGGTCAGCGGAGGTGGTGGTCAAGTCAGGTCAGCATGTCCAAGGGCAGGCAGGCAGGCAGGAAGGCAGCTCAATGTAATCAATGCGTCTCCGCCGTCTGCAGCTTCTCTGTATTGGGATTCTGTGATGACGTTTGAGCTCCCCACAGAGTACAACCCACTCCCTACTTCAGAAGTATTCTCCTGAGCAATGAAAAAGCTGGCCAACTCTTTATGTATAGCTTCCTCTTGGGTCACCGTTGGTGAAAAACAACCCAAATAAAATCACACCTGCTAGCTAGCATTAGCACGCTTGTTGACAATGCTGATTTTCACCAGTAATGACATAAATCCAATTCATGATATCAAGACTTGACCTGCACTCATTTAGCTATTGAAAAATACAAAGTTAGTAAAAAATATTTACATAAAGACGATTAAATATGATTAAATATGTACAGAATTTACATGAACTCTCTGCCTAAGCTGCCACTAGGCGCCATGGCAACTATATATACACTACATGACCAAAAGTATGTGGACACCTGCTTGTCGAACATCTCATTCCAAAATCATGGGCATTAATATGGAGTTGGTCCCCCCTTTGGTGCTATAACAGCCTCCACTCTTCTGGGAAGGTTTTCCACTAGATGTTGGAACATTGCTACGGGCACATGCTTCCATTCAGCCACAAGATCATTAGTGAGGTCAGGCACTGATGTTGAGCAATTAGGCCTGACTCGCAGTCGACATTCCAATTCATCCCAAAGTTGTTCGATGGGGTTGAGGTCAGGGGCCTTCCCCAAACTGTTGCCACAAAGTTGGAAGCACAGAATCGTCTAGAATGTCATTGTATGCTGTAGCGTTAAGATTTCCCTTCACTGGAACTAAGGGGCCTAGCCCAGATCAAGAAAAAGAGCCTCAGACCATTATTCCTCCTCCACCAAACTTTACAGTTGGCACTATGCATTCGGGCAGGTAGCGTTCTCTGGGCATTCACCAAACCCAGATTCATCCGATGGACTGCCAGATGGTGAAGCGTGATTCATCACTCCAGAGAACGCGTTTCCACTGCTCCAGAGTCCAATGGCGGCGAGCTTTACACAACTCTAGCTGACGCTTAGCATTGCACATGGTGATCTGAGACTTGTGTGCGGCTGCTCGGCCATGGAAACCAAACCCATTTTGTGAAGCTCCCGGCTAACAGTTATTGTGCTGACGTTACTTCCAGAGGCAGTTTGGAACTCGGTAGTGAATGTTGCAACCAAGGACAGATTATTTTTACGCCCTACGCGCTTCAGCACTCGCCGGTCCCATTCTGTGAGCTTGTGTGGCCTAACACTTCCAGGCTGACCCGTTGTTGCTCCTAGACATTTCTGCTTCACAATAACAGCACTTACAGCTGACCGTGGCAGCTCTAGCAGGGCAGAAATGTAACAAACTGACTTGTTGGAAAGGTGGCATTCTATGACGGTGCCACATTGAAAGTCACTGAGCTCGTCAGTAAGTCAATTCTACTGCCATTGTTTGTCTATGGAGATTGCATGGCTGTATGCTCGATTTTATACACCTGTCAGCAATGGGCAGTGGTGGAAAAAGTACCCAATTGTCATGCTTGAGTAAAAGTAAAGATACCTTAATAGAAAATTACTCAAGTAAAAGTGAAAGTCACCCAGTAAAATATTACTTGAGTAAAAGTCTAAAAGTATTTGGTTTTAAATATACTTAAGTATCAAAGTGAAAGTATAAGTCATTTCACATTCCTTATATTAAGCAAACATTTCTTGTTTTTTAAATTTACGGATAACCAGGGGCACACTCCAACACTCAGACATTATTTACAAACAAAGCATTTGTGTTTAGTGAGTCTGCCAGATAAGAGGT
Source organism: Coregonus lavaretus (assembly GCF_964263955.1). Lineage (NCBI taxonomy): Eukaryota > Metazoa > Chordata > Actinopteri > Salmoniformes > Salmonidae > Coregonus > Coregonus lavaretus. The sequence continues at coordinate 25,128,284 of NC_140003.1, forward strand.
AGTAGGGTTGACCAGGAATGTTCTCTTGATGTGTGTGAATTGGACCCTTTTCCTGTCCTGCTAAGCATTCAAAATGTAACAAGTACTTTTGGGTCTCAGGGAAAATGTATGGAGTAAAAAGTACATTATTTTCATTAGGAATGTATTGGAGTAAAAGTGAAAGTTGTCAAAAATATAAATAGTAAAGTAATGTACAGATACCCCAAGAAACTACCTAAGTAGTACTTTAAAGTATTTTTACTTAAGTACTTTACACAACTGGCGTTGCTGAAATAGCCGAATCCACTAATTTGAAGGGGTGTCCACATACTTTTGTATATACTGTATAGTGTATATACACAGTATATAGCCTATGCCTACCTGGCAGAATGATATGATTATTTGCATCAATCCAGTGCAAACTCTGCAATCACATGAGTGCTACAGAAACATTGCTAACCAAACAACAATCTCTTGCTGGTGCTCACTTGCATAAAAGGGTAATTACATCCAAAAATCCAAATTTATTCTATTTTTCCCAGACCTCAAAGTGGTCTCCTGATGTGGTTTAAGCATGGTTGTGGACTTAGAACAACCAATTGTGTTGTTTTCCATATAAAAAAAAGTGTCATTTTGAGAGCGAAAACATAAAAAAACGGGGAAAAACAAACCTGGAAAAACAAAACCGAGAAAACTGAATTTGCAAAGAAATAAACGGAATCAGGCAAAAAAATACAGTTTTTTGGGCCCTATGTATTCTATGCTCAGTTAACTTGTATGTCCCCCCTGGAGGCGGAGGTACTCCGAGGGAAGAGGTTTCCCCTTTCCGGCCAGTGGGTCTCTCTTCCCACTGATCCCCATCCAGCCCCTAGATGACTTTATGAACATCCTGCTGTCTTCCAAATACGTTGTAAAAAATAAAGTGTTTTATTTATATAAAACTTCAACAATGCCTCGTCTTCTGTGCTCTATCATTACAGTTGCCATATACTGTGGTATTCTAGGAGAGTGTATAAAAGTGTAGTAGTCCGAGTGTAGTTATTTTTTATGAAATGTGTAATCTAACTGGCCCACAATCCAATGTTTGATATAGTTATATATCAAAGTAATCAGACCGATTATTTTACTACATTTAACTTTGACTATATTTAACTGCTTTGTTTGCTTTGTTTAAGTACAACTTTTAAAACTTCTTCAAGTATCACAAAAAATATTTTAAACAGGTAAAGCAAGTCCCACAATTTTAGTTCTTGTAAAATTACAATCTATATAGTTAGAATTAATAGTGGGCAGTGAGCATCTATGGTGTTCAGCATCTCAACGAAGTCCAGAAATAGCTGACAGCCATGTTAATTAGCTGTAGAAAGGTCAGATGCCAAGTAATGAACCAAGCCACACGGCCACACATTATCAAAAGTAATGTTACTCTGCTATTTTAACACTTTCTGCCATTATTTACAGTATAAGACTATAAGACTACTTTAAGAGAGAAACAATATATTATATTATAGAACCGATCCCAGAAGTCAACCAAGTGGATTACTTTTTGCAGCTTTTGATGGATGGATGGATCAAGTTCTGATGGACACCCAATTGAATGGATGTTAGGAAACTTAATGGAAGTGATTGATGACATAGTGGTCAATATAACTAGGCTCAACCGCTTATGGTTAAAGTAATATAGCTCATTGGTGTTCTGTATGACCTTTTAGTGCTACATGTTTGTACAGTCATTACACACAAACATGGGGTGGTCCTCTGTAGCTCAGCTGGTAGAGCACGGTGCTTGCAACGCCAAGGTACTAGGTTCAATCCCCAGGGCCACCCATACACAACAACAAAAAATTATACACGCATGACTGTAAGTCACTTTGGATAAAAGCGTCTGCTAAATGGCATGTTGTGTGTAGCGTACCCACTCTCTCATCTTTTAGCTGTGAAACATAGGGAGAGAAGCCCCGCCACAGCCAGACATTTTCCATTCCGTTCTTTTTACCGATGGATACAGTTGATTGAGTCATTTGTTGAATTAGATACATATTTTCCTGGAGTTTGCCAAAAGGCACCTAAAGGACTCTCAGACCATGAGAATCATTATTCTCTGGTCTGATGAAACCAAGATTGAACACTTTGGCCTGAATGCCAAGCGTCACGTCTGGAGGAAACCTGGCACCATCCCTACGGTGAAGCATGGTGGTGGCAGCATCATGCTGTGGGGATGTTTTCAGCGGCAGGGACTGGGAGACTAGTCAGAATCGAGGGAAAGATGAACGGCGCAAAGTACAGAGAGATCCTTGATGAAAACCTGCTCCAGTGCACTCAGGACCTCAGACTGGGTCGAAGGTTCACCTTCCAACAGGACAACGACTCTAAGCAAGTCAAGTCAACGCAGGAGTGGCTTCAGGACAAGTCTCTGAATGTCCTTGAGTGGCCCAGCCAGAGCCTGGACTTGAACCCGATCGAACATCTCTGGAGAGACATGAAAATAGCTGTGCAGCAATGCTCCCCATCCAACCTGACAGAGCTTGAGAGGATCTGCAGAGAAGAATGGGAGAAACTTCTAGCGTAATACACGCAAGAAGACTCGAGGCTGTAATCGCTGCCAAAGGTGCTTCAACAAAGTACTGAGTAAAGGGTCTAAATGCTTATGTAAATGTATTAATTCCATTTTTTTTTAAACCAGTTTTTGCTTTGTCATCATGGGGTATTGTGTGTAGATTGATGAGGGGGAAAAAAAACAATTTAATCCATTTTAGAATAAGGCTGTAATGTAACAAAATGTGGAAAAAGTCAAGGAGTTTGAATACTTTCTGAATGCCAATATTTGTTTTGTATCCAATACATTTAGCTTACATTAGGATGAAGTACCCTAGGCCTTCTAATCTAGTTAGATTGTATCATATCACCTTTCAATATTAGGTATCCAAAAATATAAAACCATGTTATCTTGAACATCGGTGTCATTTAATAATATGCACAGGTATGAATGAATCACAATGCAAGCCTGCTCATTAGAAAAAAGCTGTAATTAAATATTAGCTTCACAGTGACCACCATTCCTACAAAGTGTCAAAATGACTGCCCAGCACTGGGAATTAACTTCTTGATGCTCTGAGTCTAAGCTTGCTGCTCAGACCACTGCGCTACGGCAGTTTGAAAATGCTCTAGCAAGCCGTAATAATAGTTGATGATACTTGATGGTATGAGGTCGGTTGGTTTGCAGAGCCTTCCCCAAACCATAGCCCCCTAGGTACGGTACTGTATTGTATAGCCTACAAACACCGCTTCCAGCTGCCCCCTGCTGCTGGATTGGGTCATATTAAGATCTGACATCTGTACACATACCAGGCCTCGTTACCCACATCTCATCTAATACCCAAATCTTATCCCCTGGTTTGCGTCTACAGGGCTCATAGGACCCTCTTCCTGTTCTTTAAAAAGCCTTATAAACAGAAACCCAGAAATATGTTACAGGAAGTGCTAATGGAGCCAAATTAGTTTAGCTTCAGGCTCAGAAAGTAAAAATAATTTTGTACTGTATCAGTCTTGTTTAACAAGTCTCAAGTTTTGCCTATCATTTCCTTATCTGGCTATAGCTGGAGGGTAGAGGTTGGTGCGGAGGCTGCTCATGCACACACACATACACACACACATGGTTATGAATGCACGCACGCACACACACACACTCACACACACACACACAAACACAATATTACAGTTTATTTAATGGGTAGGGTTTGAGCTATAATTACAGTACTATAGCATAGTGAGAGAACTCTGCTTCAATATAAAGCCTTTACCAAGACCTTTACAGAGTCAAGGTTCTCCAGCTTTAAACACATATCTCGACGAAAGCCCTGTCTTTAACCTTCTATTAGCAATTACATAGGAGTTATATAGCACTTTTCCACAAATGGCATAGTCTAATTTTGAAATATTGGTATGTGTCCATTTTTAGAGTCATAGCTGTTAAACCTGTTGTCTGTTGGAAGAAGAAGTTTCCTGATTTTATTTGTATAATGCATCAAGGTGTAATACTGTGGTAGTCTTAAATAATGACTTGTTGATTGTAAACTCTCAGACAAGCTACTCAGTGCTGGTCCATGAGGACAATGTGATCTGCTGTTTTTTTCTAGCATCTCAGTGGTGTATTGATTAATCAAAGACTCTTGTCTTTCAATCAGCAACTAGCTTTCCTAATAATGAGTCCAATCTCCCAATTAAACAGTGAAACCACAGCAGGCTTGTCTTTGACCAGATTAGCATCCCGCCGAGCCCAAGCCTACCATTCTCTGTAATAGGATTTATACAGGATTTATTTATTTATGTATCAACAGTTTTCAGAATGCAAGGTATAAAACCACAAGCTGTGTGATCTTTTGTAACTAGGCTATTTGAAATGCAGATGTAACAATGAATTGGCGCTTTGTATTCACCCATGATCATCTTTTCCCACACATGGTACTGTGTGGCTCAATTGGTAGAGCGTGGCACTTGCTCCGCCAGAGTTGTGGGTTTGATTCCCAGTGCCACCCATACGTAAAATGTATGCACACATGACTGTAAGTCGCTTTGGATAAAAGTGTCTGCTAAATGGCATATTATCAAATAAAGCAGGCTGCTTCTCTTCTCTTCTAGTGGTTATATATTAAATGCGCTGGTGGCTGTATTTTTTCTATGTTATGTTCAAATCTCAATTTGCCACAATTATGAGGCTCATACTGAAGTGTAATAGGACAGGGTTATGTTTTGAGAAACATTAGATGAGACGTGCTCCCCGTTTTCTAATAAAATGAAACTAATCAGATCTGCTAAAGCTGCCTTCCAGCTGTGAGCCTGGGCTCTGCTCACTGAGGGAGACACTGGAAACTTTACATTTCATTTTTGTAGAGCAAATATATCTTAATCAGAGGTATCTGTGGTGGTACTGTAGCCAGCCAGCCAGCAGCAACGATACACAGCTATATCACATTAGTGAGAAGGAAGGGGTTTAGTAGGAAGATGTTTATGTTTGTTTTATCCTTTGTTTGCATACTGATTTCCTGGCTGCTGTTTCTCTGTTGGGAGTCGATAATCAGCCCAAAATGCATATCTATAGAAATCCAATCAGCAACAAAACTGACTGATCAATCAATCAAATCAATATGTTTTAGTTTTGTACATACAGTATTTCTTTTGGATCAGGAATCCATGTCTCAAGAAAACGTTTCTATTCTGGCAATCCTGTGAGCATGAGAAATCCACCTGGTTTCAGCTTGCTGTTATACCGTTCTCAGTAATAAGAGTAACAACCTACCTCTCCTCTGCTGTACAGTTTGTCATCTAGACATCTTCACATCCATACAGGTGCTGTGTACAGATGTAGGATCTTAATTTGAGCCAATTTGTTACAACAGGAAATGTGAATTTTTCGTAAGGGATAATCAAATATGAAATTTCAAAGTGGAACTTACTAACTTCTGAAGTCTTTTTAAACCTCAAATACACTACATGTTTTACATTTCCTGTATTGCAGGAAAGTTATACTGCAAAAGGGAGATCAAATTACGATCCTACATCTGTATATCTTCCTGGGCTTTGAACACACCATATAAATGTAGTGTTATGCACATTACTCACAGGGCATCAATTACTATTTGATGCACTTCCCAGTCATAAACATATAATTTACAAAAATGAACTTACCTATTTTGATGGACTATTTATTTACTACGTGGTAGAGTGTAGTATTTCAGTTAGTGTGCTGTGAAATCCATTATGAATGTATTGTCATGTTTTTTGAATGTATAACTGCCTTAATTTTGCTAGACCCCAGGAAGAGTATTTCAATTTGACAGTGTAGCCTTACCACAATATTCATACATCTTGAATATAAGATACATAGATTTTCAAAGGTAGCTCAGTTTCTCCACGTTCTTATCCTTCTCTATCTAAGCACTATATCTGAGTCGCGTCGTTATGTTTTCTTTGTCATCTACACAGAGACATGTTGCCTAGCAAAGTGGAGTTGATGGGTAATGGATAGCTCTGTGCAGACAGTGCATTGGCAGGGCCACGGCAGAGGTGATCCATCCCATCCTTCACAGTAACAGCTCTCACTCTACAACACAGACGATGGATGCTCTTAATCTAGGATACAGAGCCCAGGACCCTGACACACACACACACACACACACACACCACCAACCCCCCGCCCCATTATAACAAGATGAGCCCCAATAGAACCTTGACTGGCAGTTCACCCCCGGCTTGACAAAGATCCGGTCTCCTTAATCACCCATTACATTAGTCTCTCTGATTGGTCATCGTGACGTAGTTAGGGACATAAATCCTCTACAGGACGCAGGTAAAATGGACACAGTGATTGGTATAGAGCCATATGATTATTGACCACCACATATACTGTATGTAACTAACTGCACATTGTCATGCATACGCATTTTGGCTGTGCTGCCTCTATACAGAATAGGTACTTATAATGTTTTATGTGTTGTGTTGCATCTAAATAATTGTTATGAATGAATTGGGGGCGGTGACCTGGCTTATAAAGGCTTTCATTGCATTTAGTGTTGGGGGACAATGATCTGGTTTACAGAGATTTGAATCTTGTTCAGGGAGCTCAACCTGAAGTAACATTTGCTAAACGTCGTTTTTACTTCGCCGATGTTAAGCGTTTGCCAGATAATACGAGCATTGAGCTTTCACTTGCCAAATAACAATTACTACCGCTATGATTCAATAACCCATGAGATCCTGTACTTCCGCTGTGAGGCGCATTGTGCTATAATGCTTTGTCTTGCATGTGGAGCCGAAAGGGCAGCAAAGGACCACACGGTTTAAGATAATTCTCATGAATCATTCAACATTTACTCTGTGGAATTACACCAAGGAGCAAGGAGGAGCAAGGACGCTATTCCAGCATTGCCTTTCTGTTCTGAAACATTTTCTACTGGTTGTTCCCTGTGATAATGTGTGACATGCCCTGCTGTTACAGAAAAAATAAGAGTGACCCTTCTCAGCGTTGAAGGTCAGGCTGTGTCTAATGAAGGCCCTGTTGTCCTTTCCCATTGATTTCTGGCCAAGTTCCATTAGGATGCAGAGATGCTGCTGCTCCATGTTGCCATGGGGGTAAGGCCTCCTGGCAGTCTGACTGGCCTCCGGCTAGAGAGCTTGATGGAATTTGTAATTTGTCATTTCCTTCTCTCCTTTGTACGTCATTATTTTATCTCACCCAAAACAGTATGCTAACTGGAGTTGGCTATGCCATGCAGTCACCTTAAATACCCTTATATCCATTATTTCTTGGACTGAGGGAAATGGACAAATTCTTGTTTCAATGCGGATGACATTCATATAGTTCCGGGTGGAAGCCAGAGTGATGACTGACATTCTAAAGTCATTTATTACAAAGAGCAAAGTAATGGTGCTCTCACGTCTTCATATTCCTGATCAGAGTCGACGTAGATGGCATTTATGTTCTAAATACCACATGGCGGGTGTCACCGTGACAGATAAGCTTGTGAAAAAGATTCATTAAAGTGGTAGCAATGGGCAGCAGTATTGAGATGCATGGCATTGGCTCTGCATTGGGATTCATGGCAGACATGAAATTAAGATTAGGATAGGGCTTGAACACGTCCATGCTGTGATGTGGTTATATTCTTAATAACCTGCTCAGTTTGACACCGAGCCCTCTCCTCTCATCCATAATGTATATGACCCATAGCTGGCCAGGAAGAGGAGTCGACGCTGACATACAGTACAGTAATGTTGCTGCATACAGTATGTGTGTGTGTACATGTGTACGTGTGTGTGTGTTTAGTTACATTTGTCCTCATATGGCCTTCAGTGCCTGATGCCAGTTGAGTATTCATTGGACTGTCGGTTCCACAGCCACACACAACGTACATTGTGGAGAGGTTATGTCCGAGGAGCAAATTGACCCAAGTGTAATAACACTGAGCAAAGACAAATGTTAATCTTAAAAAGGTTTTCAATAATCCAGTTTAATCAAACCAGTCTCTCCAGCAGTGTGATGTTGCAGAGGTCTATTCCATTGTCTTTACAGTATCTTTAGTCCCTGCGTAGGGATATATTATGGTGGAGGTTTGTCCATGGTCGGTTAGGATGGAGGAAGAATGCAGGGAGTGAACACTGAATGGCAGAGGAACAGTTTAATAAGGGCAATGAGGGTCAAGTGATGTGTGTTGTATTAGAGGGCCTGCTCTTGACCAGCCAATTGTTGGATGTTCACATGTCAAGCGGTTAGACCTTTTCTCAACCCTTTCCATGTACAGTAGTAGGCCTTTATTGCGTTTTGAGATTGAACGAAACTGGACAGGAATTTCACCATAATTGTCATCTTATTGGTTTGCGATACAGCACCAAGTTATTATGAAATCCACTCTGCTCTGTAATGAATAATGGTAGGATTACAATTAATGATGCACAGTTATGTATCTATATGGTGAATGTACAGTACGGTATCTAGCAATGAATCATCATACTGAACCTATATATATATTTTATTCCGTGTTAGAACATCAGTATCCTGCAGTTCCAAGCTATTCTGAAAGCCACCTTTCCTTTCTCTCTTCCTGTCTCCAAAATGATATTTTCTGTTCTGCTCTCTGAAATCTGCCGTGTTTCAAAGGGCTCAATGTCTTTAATGAGCAGTGGTGTTCCGCCTGTTGTAACAGAGAAAGGGTGTCAGGAACGAAGCTTGTGATAATGTGCCCGACCAGGCTCCACTGAACGTTTCCCACTGTTATGGTAATGGCCCTTGTTTTTCAACCTCACTCGCCGACCGACCAAAGCCTGCTACGCTGCCATTTTGTTATGCTGTTTGTTCTGTTATCCATCACCACTCATGTTTGTTCGAAATTATCTTCAAATAACCATACCGTTTAGTGATACAACGTCTGTGTTGGTGGTCGGACTCTGTATGTTTCTTTTTAATGCAAATGCAGTCATAGTCCTATTTATTTTACTGGGGATCGACGACACAGTGTGTTTTTTTCCCTCCTACAATATATATATTTTTCGCTTTCTATTTCATTTTGAAACGATCCGGGCTGCAAAGCTGCAGTGGCAGCAAACATTGACAGACAAGGAGTAAAGGCTATTGAATCTGAGAGGGGAGATAAATTGACATGAGAGGTCATCCAAATGACTCAAATGTGGCCCTTTGCCTTTCAAGGCAGGCAGGCAGGCAGGCAGGCCAGCATGAAAGCAGGTAGACACATCAATGGAAACTCTGGCTGCTCTGAGGTCCAGAGGCCCTCTCTCTCTTTCATAGCTCCTTCTGCCTACCAGGAGAGTAAATGGCCACTCGGTCACCACCAGCTCCCTCCCTGCCTTCAATGGTAATCATTTCAGCTTCAAAGGTACTAGACACATCCATAGAGAATTCTGGAGAAAAAAAAGGCACACCTGGTCCAACCCCATACACCCAAGCTATTGATATCTTATAACCCTTAGCTCTCTTATTGATATCTTATAACCCTTATGTTCTTATGTTGTCAGTAAAGGTGGATAACCCTTTTTGTTTACTCACTCAACATAATTTTCCCTCTCAAAAAAGCAAGGATTTTTTAGCAAGTCACAGAGCACTGATTAGGCAAATGCAAAACATTTTTGTGCTGACAAATGTGTATGTACAAGACAATACTCTTTGTAAAAGCAGCTGTCATCACACATATACTATTCACCTGTATTTTGTGGATTATCATTACCTGATGTGCAACCACTATGCTGAAGCTCATGTTGAACAAGCTCATACATTTTACTGAAGAAAAAAAAGACCTGCCTTAACCTGGCAAGAACCATTTACACCTTCAAACAGTAGGCCTAAATTCTTAATGAACACTGATGATCACGCTTGAAAGGCAATACTATTACACAATTTACATAGCAATGGCCAATAATTCACACATTTGTGAAAACAAAGTCATTATTAGCGTAAACATTTGCGTTTACAATAAACTTTGAAAGCCCCCCTAAAACGGCTGAAACCAAATTATGTGAACCCCTCAGATTGTTTGAAGCAAACAATTCATCCTTTTGCGTGTGGACAAATGGCAGGAAATGGCTAAAACAGGTACCAGCTGTGAAACATTACCCCATTTCCTCTCTCCTGTAAAATGAACCAAAGCCATGACAATGAGCTATTCCATACTGTCACCCTTGAGGGGACACTTTTAATTAGCCTCTGGCAACAGAAACCATTGCACAGTAATGAGTTAAATACAATACATTGTTTTCTCCCATCTAGCTACCTAGCAATATGACTCAGAGTATTCTCTAGTGAAGACCAGGCTAATATTTTATACGCTTATCTCACATTTTATAAGATTATGTATAACACCTTGTTAGTGTTTTAAAATGTATTTACATAAACAACCTAGTCTCCCAGTATAGGACACACCACACAGTCATTGACACGCACGCACACACACACACACACACACACACACACACACACACACACACACACACACACACACACACACACACACACACACACACACGCACCCGCACACAGAGTATCTTTCTAAGCTACCAATATCAAATGCTTCCTATCAGAATCAAGATTTAATGGGCATGTGTTGAGGAGGTCAATGTCAGGCCAGAGTACTAAGAGGGAATGATCTACTTAATAGCAATATACAACTCCCTCAGGAAAGGTTACTATGGCTCTAACTAGAACCTCTTGTTAGAATGTATCTTATTATAATGACACAAATGTTACTATTTGTTATAAAGTTGAGTGCTATGCCACTTTGTTTTATGGCTCTGTGCCTTATTTTTATTGCAAGGAAGGACTACTACTATAAATGTATCTTATTAACATTTTGTTTTATCATACTCACTGGGAATAGGAATAGCTCTCTTAGCATTCGTCTTTGTATATGAAGATCTAGGTCTTGCAATAGTCCAATTAGATTTCTTTGTAATGATAATCTTCATTCCCTACCTACATGGATTTTAGTCAAGAGGAACTCAGTGGTTTGCAATATCATCAACATGCTCCATCTTTAAAATAACCACCTTTTCAAACATAAAAGCTTTCAATATTTCAAAAAAATACCCTGAATCAAACTGGGAGGTTTTCAGATAGATGGCAGCGGTGGAATTAGATTGAAGAAAAAGGGGGGAAAATGAGATGGTTGACCTTTTCATATTCGTCCCCCAGTAGTGAATTTGCCTGAGGACACTATAGGGCATAGTGCAGTGGTGCATTGAATTATCACCACCACTCATGTACTGCAAACCTGTTCCCCCATCCTCCCCTTACACACACGCACACACATTCCATAATTGGGTTAGGAATACAGTGTGTGTGAGAGAGAGAGAGTCTGCCTGTATGCCTGAGTGTTTGAGGATTAAGGCTTTGAAACAAATGATTGGTTCTCTTCAGGGTGGAGAGGAGGAGGAGAGGAGCTAGTGGTGGGCAACAAGGTGGTGTCAAGTCTTTAGCAGAGCATGTGTCATTCCGCTGAAAGATCACACAGCGGCTGACAGCTCCCGGCAGGGAAACATGTCAACATGCTGACAGATGCCCTGCTATTGGAAGGTTGGAATGACTTTTTAGTTGACCAGGCTTTCACCTTGGTGAAGTAAAAAGTACAAAACGTAAGGAAGTTGACAGATAAGAAAACAAACTTGTAGAGACGGTTTTGTAGTGGCTTGCCAAAAGGTGAAGGGTGTTACGTCTCTGTCGCGAGAAAGAGGTTGAGTCACAGACAATGCCAAGACCACTTGTGTGTCTGTCTCTTGTCTTGTTGACATAGGCTTTTTGGCAAACAAGTAATTGATAATTGTCTCGTCGTGTCATAATGATACATTATGAAAAAGCTCTGTACTGCAGACAGTGTTACATTATTTTTTTTACTACGGAACCTTGTGATCTACATAATATAGAGTCATCACCACCACAAATTAGTGGGCTTTTATATCTATCAAGTTTAAACAAGTTGTCACGATCGTTAGACGGAGTAGACCAAGGCGCAGCGTGATGAACGAACATACTTCTTTATTTAAAGAGAGTAAACACTTGAACAAAACAATAAACGATACCGTGACGTCCTATGTTGAACACAACAAACACGGAACACACCGAAAGGAACAAGATCCCACAACTATTGTGGGAAAACAGCCTGTATAAATATGGCTCCCAATCAGAGACAACCAGCAACAGCTGACACTCGTTGCCTCTGATTGGGAACCACTCTGGCCAACACAGAAATACAATACATAGAATATCGACATAGAAACACAACACATAGAATATACACACCCTGGCTCAACATATAGAGTCCCAGAGCCAGGGTGTGACAGTACCCCCCCCTAAAGGCGCGGACTGCGACCGCGCCTCAACATAGACCAAACAGGGGAGGGCTGGGTGGGCATTCCTCCTCGGAGGCGGTTCCGGCTCCGGGCTCGCCCACCACCCTCCAATAATCCCCCCGTAGCGCCCCTGGTCCGGTCTGGCCCCGCTGGCTGGAGCTGGACTGGACATCGTAGGAGCGGATTGCTTAAGCTCCGGTGTGGAGCAGCTGACCGGTACCTGACCAGGTACTGGTGACCCAGGCACGGGTTGTGCCGGACTGACGAAGCGCACCCCTGGCTTGGTGCGTGGAGCAGGAACGGGCCGGACCGGGCTGACGATGCGCACCCCTGGCTTGGTGCGTGGAGCAGGAACGGGCCGGACCGGGCTGACGATGCGCACCCCTGGCTTGGTGCGTGGAGCAGGAACGGGCCGGACCGGGCTGACGATGCGCACCCCTGGCTTGGTGGAGTGGAGCAGGAACGGGCCGGACTGGGCTGACGACTCGCACCCCTGGCTTGTTGCGTGGAGCAGGAACGGGCCGGACCGGGCTGACGACTCGCACCCCTGGCTTGGTGCGTGGAGCAGGAACGGGCCGGACCGGGCTGGCGACGCACACCGTAGGCTTGGTGCGTGGAGCAGGAACGGGCCGGACCGGGCTGGCGACGCGCACCGTAGGCTTGGTGCGAGTGGCAGGAACAGGCCGGGCCGGACTGGCGATGCGCACCGTAGGCTTGGTGCGAGGAGCAGGAATAGGCCGGGCCGGGCTGGCGACGCGCACCGTAGGCTTGGTGCGAGGGGCAGGAACAGGCCGGGCCGGGCTGGCGACGCGCACCGTAGGCTTGGTGCGAGGAGCAGGAACAGGCCGGGCCGGGCTGGCGATGCGCACCGTAGGCTTGGTGCGAGGAGCAGGAATAGGCCGGGCCGGGCTGGCGACGCGCACCGTAGGCTTGGTGCGAGGGGCAGGAACAGGCCGGGCCGGGCTGGCGACGCGCACCGTAGGCTTGGTGCGAGTGGCAGGAACGGGCCTTACCGGGCTGACGACTCGCACCGTAGGCTTGGTGCGAGGAGCAGGAACAGGCCGGGCTGGCGACGCGCACCGTAGGCTTGGTGCGAGGAGCAGGAACGGGCCGGACTGGGCTGACGACTCGCACCCCTGGCTTGGTGCGTGGAGCAGGAACGGGCCGGACTGGGCTGACGACTCGCACCCCTGGCTTGGTGCGTGGAGCAGGAACGGGCCGGACCGGGCTGACGACTCGCACCCCTGGCTTGGTGCGTGGAGCAGGAACGTGCCGGACCGGGCTGGCGACGCACACCGTAGGCTTGGTGCGTGGAGCAGGAACGGGCCGGACCGGGCTGGCGACGCACACTGTAGGCTTGGTGCGAGTGGCAGGAACAGGCCGGGCCGGCGACGCGCACCGTAGGCTTGGTGCGAGGGGCAGGAACAGGCCGGGCCGGGCTGGCGACGCGCACCGTAGGCTTGGTGCGAGTGGCAGGAACAGGCCGGGCCGGGCTGGCGATGCGCACCGTAGGCTTGGTGCGAGGAGCAGGAATAGGCCGGGCCGGGCTGGCGACGCGCACCGTAGGCTTGGTGCGAGGGGCAGGAACAGGCCGGGCCGGGCTGGCGACGCGCACCGTAGGCTTGGTGCGAGGAGCAGGAACAGGCCGGGCCGGGCTGGCGATGCGCACCGTAGGCTTGGTGCGAGGAGCAGGAATAGGCCGGGCCGGGCTGGCGACGCGCACCGTAGGCTTGGTGCGAGGGGCAGGAACAGGCCGGGCCGGGCTGGCGACGCGCACCGTAGGCTTGGTGCGAGTGGCAGGAACGGGCCTTACCGGGCTGACGACTCGCACCGTAGGCTTGGTGCGAGGAGCAGGAACAGGCCGGGCTGGCGACGCGCACCGTAGGCTTGGTGCGAGGAGCAGGAACGGGCCGGACTGGGCTGACGACTCGCACCCCTGGCTTGGTGCGTGGAGCAGGAACGGGCCGGACTAAGCTGACGACTCACACCCCTGGCTTGGTGCGTGGAGCAGGAACGGGCCGGACCGGGCTGACGACTCGCACCCCTGGCTTGGTGCGTGGAGCAGGAACGGGCCGGACCGGGCTGGCGACGCGCACCGTAGGCTTGGTGCGAGTGGCAGGAACAGGCCGGGCCGGACTGGCGATGCGCACCGTAGGCTTGGTGCGAGGAGCAGGAATAGGCCGGGCCGGGCTGGCGACGCGCACCGTAGGCTTGGTGCGAGGGGCAGGAACAGGCCGGGCCGGGCTGGCGACGCGCACCGTAGGCTTGGTGCGAGGAGCAGGAACAGGCCGGGCCGGGCTGGCGATGCGCACCGTAGGCTTGGTGCGAGGAGCAGGAATAGGCCGGGCCGGGCTGGCGACGCGCACCGTAGGCTTGGTGCGAGGGGCAGGAACAGGCCGGGCCGGGCTGGCGACGCGCACCGTAGGCTTGGTGCGAGTGGCAGGAACGGGCCTTACCGGGCTGACGACTCGCACCGTAGGCTTGGTGCGAGGAGCAGGAACAGGCCGGGCTGGCGACGCGCACCGTAGGCTTGGTGCGAGGAGCAGGAACGGGCCGGACTGGGCTGACGACTCGCACCCCTGGCTTGGTGCGTGGAGCAGGAACGGGCCGGACTGGGCTGACGACTCGCACCCCTGGCTTGGTGCGTGGAGCAGGAACGGGCCGGACCGGGCTGACGACTCGCACCCCTGGCTTGGTGCGTGGAGCAGGAACGTGCCGGACCGGGCTGGCGACGCACACCGTAGGCTTGGTGCGTGGAGCAGGAACGGGCCGGACCGGGCTGGCGACGCACACTGTAGGCTTGGTGCGAGTGGCAGGAACAGGCCGGGCCGGCGACGCACACCGTAGGCTTGGTGCGAAGGGCAGGAACAGGCCGGGCCGGGCTGGCGACGCGCACCGTAGGCTTGGTGCGAGTGGCAGGAACAGGCCGGGCCGGGCTGGCGATGCGCACCGTAGGCTTGGTGCGAGGAGCAGGAATAGGCTGGGCCGGGCTGGCGACGCGCACCGTAGGCTTGGTGCGAGGGGCAGGAACAGGCCGGGCCGGGCTGGTGACGCGCACCGTAGGCTTGGTGCGAGGAGCAGGAACAGGCCGGGCCGGGCTGGCGATGCGCACCGTAGGCTTGGTGCGAGGAGCAGGAATAGGCCGGGCCGGGCTGGCGACGCGCACCGTAGGCTTGGTGCGAGGGGCAGGAACAGGCCGGGCCGGGCTGGCGACGCGCACCGTAGGCTTGGTGCGAGTGGCAGGAACGGGCCTTACCGGGCTGACGACTCGCACCGTAGGCTTGGTGCGAGGAGCAGGAACAGGCCGGGCCGGGCTGGCGACGCGCACCGTAGGCTTGGTGCGAGGAGCAGGAACGGGCCGGACTGGGCTGACGACTCGCACCCCTGGCTTGGTGCGTGGAGCAGGAACGGGCCGGACTGGGCTGACGACTCGCACCCCTGGCTTGGTGCGTGGAGCAGGAACGGGCCGGACCGGGCTGACGACTCGCACCCCTGGCTTGGTGCGTGGAGCAGGAACGGGCCGGACCGGGCTGGCGACGCACACCGTAGGCTTGGTGCGTGGAGCAGGAACGGGCCGGACCGGGCTGGCGACGCACACCGTAGGCTTGGTGCGTGGAGCAGGAACGGGCCGGACCGGGCTGGCGACGCACACCGTAGGCTTGGTGCGAGTGGCAGGAACAGGCCGGGCCGGCGACGCACACCGTAGTCTTGGTGCGAAGGGCAGGAACAGGCCGGGCCGGGCTGGCGACGCGCACCGTAGGCTTGGTGCGAGGGGCAGGAACAGGCCGGGCCGGGCTGGCGACGCGCACCGTAGGCTTGGTGCGAGTGGCAGGAACAGGCCGGGCCGGGCTGGCGATGCGCACCGTAGGCTTGGTGCGAGGAGCAGGAATAGGCTGGGCCGGGCTGGCGACGCGCACCGTAGGCTTGGTGCGAGGGGCAGGAACAGGCCGGGCCGGGCTGGCGATGCGCACCGTAGGCTTGGTGCGAGGAGCAGGAATAGGCCGGGCCGGGCTGGCGACGCGCACCGTAGGCTTGGTGCGAGGGGCAGGAACAGGCCGGGCCGGGCTGGCGAGGCGCACCGTAGGCTTGGTGCGAGTGGCAGGAACGGGCCATACCGGGCTGACGACTCGCACCGTAGGCTTGGTGCGAGGAGCAGGAACAGGCCGGGCCGGGCTGGCGACGCGCACCGTAGGCTTGGTGCGAGGAGCAGGAACAGGCCGGGCCGGGCTGGCGACGCGCACCGTAGGCTTGGTGCGAGGAGCAGGAACAGGCCGGGCCGGGCTGGCGACGCGAACCATAGGCTTGGTGCGAGGAACAGGAACAGGCCGGAACGTACTGGGAACACACACCACTGGCCTTAAACGGGGATCAGGAACGGGCCGGACCGGACTGGCAATACATCTCAGTACCTCTCGCCGTGCCTCTACAACTTCCTTCCCTCCTCTCGCCAATGGCTCCCGTAACCCGGTGGCCTTCTCTCCTCGTCTCCCATTTCGCCCTGTGGCAGCCTCCTGCTGCCCAGTCGCCCATGCCGTGTGCCCCCCCCTAAAAAATTTCTGGGGTTGCCTCTCGTCCATCCGACGACGACACTGTTGACGCCGTTGCTCCTCTCTCGCCAGGGCCTTAATCTTAGCCCATGGCCCTTTGCCCCCGAGCATGTCCTCCCAGGACCACGATTTGCCCACCTGGGCCATCGCCAACCTCTCCAGCTCCTTTCCCGGCGCTTCCTCCCATGTCCAGGCTGCCTGCTCCTGGACACGCTGCTTGGTCCTGGTATGGTGGGATCTTCTGTCACGATCGTTAGACGGAGTAGACCAAGGCGCAGCGTGATGAACGAACATACTTCTTTATTTAAAGAGAGTAAACACTTGAACAAAACAATAAACGATACCGTGACGTCCTATGTTGAACACAACAAACACGGAACACACCGAAAGGAACAAGATCCCACAACTATTGTGGGAAAACAGCCTGTATAAATATGGCTCCCAATCAGAGACAACCAGCAACAGCTGACACTCGTTGCCTCTGATTGGGAACCACTCTGGCCAACACAGAAATACAATACATAGAATATTGACATAAAAACACAACACATAGAATATACACACCCTGGCTCAACATATAGAATCCCAGAGCCAGGGTGTGACACAAGTGTGGGTCTACAGAGAGAAGAGTTTGTATAGATAAGCATACCCAGGAAATGGCTTACTCACAAGAATTGTCTACTTTTTGTGACAGTGATTGAATTGAATTGAACAAACTTTATTGATCCACAGAGAGGGGCATTGGGTAAAGAAGACAATATCCATCGTCTTTTTTCTGGTTCATAAAGCTAGGATACATCAGCATACCATGAATAATGCAATTATCATACATATGATCAACTCATTCATTCCATCAACTCATTTCATTCCAAACTATTTTGTAACTGCCTCAAGATATATACACAGTCACTGCAACCTCTAGGCATCTAAACCAGTTGACTACTACAGGTACATGTTTTGATTGAAACATGCAAACCATCCATCCCATCCATGACATCTCTATCTCCTCTCTCCATTCTCTCTCCTCCATCCAGAGCCCATACTGTGTGATGTGGGGGAGTTTCACTGCCATGACCAGGTGACCTGCGTCCCCGAGGGCTGGCTCTGTGATGGGGAGCCTGACTGTCCAGACACCTCGGACGAAACCCCGGACAGATGTAAGTCACTAATTCACACGTTTACTCATACATTTATTCACCCATTCACTATACAGTTCATTTCCGCCTACAAGGTCACCATATTATTTCACATTCTGTGATCTCTTATTCCATACTTTATCCTTCTTCTAACTGTATTCTTTCTGTAAATTCTGAAATGGCTATCGCATCATCCTAATATCAATTATAGATCTTTAAACTGATACTAGTGCTCATTTCATGATATTATCAAATGTGACCAGCTAAGAAATCACTGTAGCCACGTTTACAATTCCCTCCACAATCTTATATATTGATAGCAAAGACCTTTCCCATTGAACTCCTATTCGTGAGAAGATGGTACAATATTGTGCTAAACCGTAGCGTATATCCAAGGTTGCAGTTGGCCAAGTCTCCCCTCACCAGGTATTCCATTATCATTTAGATTAACCGTGTTGGCTCCATTTTATTTACTAAGCCTGTGGAGAGAAGCCCTGAATATTCATCATGGGAATTTGACGCAGCTTATTATCATGGATTATGTATTGATAGAAAAAGGAATTAGATCAGCTTTGAGCCCCGCAAAGAGAAGGACCGTGAAATTATACCTCATTGTTTATAGGCTACCAGCACTCTGGCTCCAATAACCTAGTGATCTGGTTCTAATACCTGACGGCAGATGAACGGCAGACAGACATTTGGTGCGGTGTGTGGTCTCTTAGACAAAGTACAGCCTTTGCAAGGAGATATTGTATGTGTTATCAGTGAAGGCACCATGCAATACTTTATTAGTGCTTTGTGTTGAATGCAGTATAATTGATGGATGTTTCTTATCCAACCGAAGACGAGGCTCTGTGTTTTAGGATATGTTTCAGGATGTGTTTCTTGGGACCTGAGTTTTCCCAGTTGCACTCTCCATGCAGTAGTTGTGTCCCTCCCTGCATCTTCCAGGGAACGGTCATGTCATGGTACCATTTACTTGTCCCTGGCTCTGCCTCAGTGGAGTGTAATCACCACATGTAAAGCCCGAGATGGGAGAGAGGGGAGGGCAGCCTTGCATTCCATTACCCTGAGACACAAACGCACACACATACACACACACGCACGCACACACATTGCATTCCATTAACCTAAGACTGTAGTAGGCCACTGGTTCAGATGCTCAGCTACGGCATGGCTTACCCTGCAGGGACCAGACAGCTGACGCTCGCTACCGTTACCATACTGCACAGGGGGAACTGGGAAACAGGACACTCTCCTGAGATGGCTGAACGCCAGTGAATTGTAAAGTGGCAATTCTGGGAGTCGCAGAGCTAAGCAGACAGTCTCGACAGAGGTAATAAAGACTAAAACACATCATTATGTGGTTGCTAGGGCTACAGTTCTAGAACCATTTAAGTTTGTATATGCTGACTACTGGTTAATGACTGTATACACTGAGTATACAAAACATTATGAACACCTGCTCTTTCCATGACATAGACTGACCAAGTGAATCCAGGTGAAAGCTATTATCCCTTATTGATGCCACTTATTAAATACACTTCAATCAGTGTAGATTAGGGTTGAATATTTTCCCTGTATTTTACAAATGTTCCATCACGAGAATAAATCACTTTTCTCCCAAAACCGGAAGTGTCATTCAAAAGCATTATAAAGCATATACATGTCTGGATTTGATTAGAGCTTTGATCAGCATGAAAATTCAAACCTGATGCTACCTGAGCCTGATTAAATACATGTTATAAGCACGACATTAACAACATTTAATGAGCCCAAGCCTAAAAAAGCCCAAATGATTGTACTTATATATGATTGGCTACTGCACATTACGCACGACAGAAAAACATAAAAGCCCATAGATGTAGCTAGCTATATGTTCTCTAGGGTAAATACATGAAACTACTGTAGCTCCAGTAGGCTAATCTTTTTTAGTGTGAACTGTATTACTGTACTGTATTGTATTATACTGTATTATATGGACTGGAATTATGCACATCGTTCAAACCTTGATAAAGCAGAAGAGAACATGCAATTTTGGTACAGCACATGACCTACAAAGTTACAAGTATAGGCTAGCAAATTTTAATTACATTTTGAAATATAATAGGGTTTATTTGTATAATTAGTAGGCTGACACATATATACCTTTCATAATATTTCCCGTAATGTTATTAGCCTACCTCCTCTTTCTCTCTCTATTGTTGCTTCATTCCTTCCTCGCTTTCAACAGTTAAATGAAATAAGTTTTGTTGTCCTTATCTTAATCATTCTAATGACATCCTTGAATAATACAGGACTAGAGTTAGATGCAGAAGGCTTTCACTTCTCTTCACAAAGATTGAATGGTTATGGGTCTGAATAGCAGACACGTAGGTATATCTGAGTGCCAAGTCTGTCTGTCTGAAATGATATACATTGTTGTTTACTGCATATATACAGAGATTATTAATGAGTGGGAGTGCAATTATAATGTCTTCCAGTGTCCTCTAATTTAAAACTATTTTGCATAAAATGCTCCCTCTGAATTGAATAAAAAGCCTAGGCCATTAGTGTACAAAAGGTACTGCTTGTGATGGGTGATTTGAAGGAGTCAGGCGCAGGAGGGTAAATCACAGAATAACAGAATTTATTCCGGAAAACAGAGTTACGCAGTAATGCGTCAAAACAGTCCAGTGCGCAAAACAGGCGCACTGGAACCAACAAGGCACACGGGGAAAATACCCCGGCAATACAAAATACACGGAGCTCAACCGAGCTACACTCTCCTCACAATAAACAATCACACACAAAGACAAGGGGGCAGAGGGAACACTCATACAAGTACTGATGAGGGGATATGAACTGGGTGTGTAGTAAACAAGACAAAACAAATGGAATGATGAGATGAGGAGTGGCTTTGGCTAGAAGACCGGTGACGACGAACGCCGAAGCCTGCCCGAACCAGGAGAGGAGGCAGTTTCGGAGGAAGTCGTGACACTGCTGTGTAATGTATGAACTGAAATAAAGCACACAGCAATTAATTTCACTTTCAATCACTTGTTCGACTTGTCCTGGTGCCACCGCGACAGACAGATTTGTTGTTTTGATGTTGAGAGAGAGAGATGGAATCAGTCTCTAGTGAATCATCTGATTGAATTTTCATGCCCAGAAGATCAGATGAGCATGAAAAGGGTCAGTAGCTGCCTTAAACGTGGTCATGGAGGACTGCTGAGCTTGTGTTTGATGACTGGGGTTGTGTCCCAAATGGCACCCTATTCCCTAAATAGTTCTACTTTTGAGTAGAGCCCTATGGGTCCTGGTCGAAGTTAGTGCACTACAAAGCTTTCAGGGTGAGAGGGGTATCACAGCTCCATTTACAGTGTACATTTGTCTATTTTCATCAGCATCCTCTAAAACATCATAGAAATCCATTGTGGTAGCTGTCAAGTGTCAATGTGCAGCGGTAGGACGGAGTCAGGCGCAGGACACAGAACTGAGTAAACAACGTACTTTACTCGAAAAATAAACAACACTAATTTCCACGCAGGGAAAACACACCAGCTCACATAAGTCTTAGACACAAAACAAAGAACAAACACGCACAAAACCATGAGGGAACCAGAGGGTTAAATAGGGAAATACTATAATGTAATGGGAACCAGGTGTGTACAATCAAGACAAAACAAATGGAAAAATAAACGTAGATCGGTGGCAGCTAGAAAGCCGGTGACGACTACCGCCGAACGCCGCCCGAACAAGGAGAGGCACCAACTTCGGCGGAATTCGTGACAGTAGCAAAAGGGAAGGTCTGCAATTTGGAGATGATTGCAGTTTGCTTATTGCACTATGGTACTTTTGATAAGGTCATGACTTGTAATAATTGACTTTTGGTTCATTTGTGCTGCAGTCCACTCAGAACGAATGGCCCTGGCCACATTTCTGTCAAATCATCTTAGCTGTACTTTGCTAGTAATTATTGTATTTTGTGGATGTACTAATAATTGCATACAACACTGTTGAACTAGCAATAATCATCTCTGATGAAGAAAGTAGCCTCAGTTTCAGGTTAAAAAACATTCAGGCATGGGCTTAGAATTATTAATTTTTTAACGGAAATAGGGGAATGCCAGGTAAAGTCACGATAGAAGTCTGAGCCTGTAATGTATCAGGGTGTTTTTTTCTGTCTCTGGCCATATTGAAATAAATGTATTGTAAATGTGTCCATTCCCTGAGAGTGTTGGCAGCAGTAGGACGGAGGTTTAGGGGGTAATGTAGCGTAGCACCTTATTATTGAGCTGAAGGACAGACCAGGACCTCTGCATTATGTAATGTTTACCTCCCCTGGCTGTCCTGCAGCCTAGACACAAAGACCCTGTTGACTCATTGGAAAATCTGAAACACATAGTGTGCATCCCAAATGGCACCCTATTCCCTATGTAGTGCACTACTTTTGACAAGGTCCCATAGGGAATAGGGTGCCATTTTGGACAAAGACATAGTCTACCCATCAGCTCTTTTGTGTTCTGTATTCTAACATGTACAGTCTCCATCTGCAGTGAAAATGGACAGCACTTTTCAAGGATATGCTGTTTTAATTGAGTATACATATGTCCTTGTAATGTGCATGCTTAAGCTGCTTTCTCATCTTATATTTCCCTTCAATGAGGGGAGGAGGAAGACGTGTCTCAGGTATTAAAGCTGTTCCAGGAATTTATTCTGACAGATCTGTCACTTCATTATTTTGTGTGTGATTGGAGTGTCATCGGTTAAGCCATAAGTAAATTGATCTGGTGTTTAGATTGTTGTCCCTACATCAGGAAGCCTGTGTGATACAGATCAAACATAGCCCACAGTCATTTACCCCTCATTAGTACCCAGGTGCTGTTCATAATGTTCACAATGCTGCCGTCAGTGTCTTGTCTTTATCCTGTCATGTGCATCCTGTTCGTTTATGATCTAAACTCATAATTTCCAATCCAGAGGAGAGGGTTGTGTTGTGTTGTGAGGCAGAGGGCTTTGGAAATAGCCTTTTAATTTAGTGGCAGTCTCTCCCCATTTGGAGCAGGGCTCATATACTTCCTGAGGCTGCTGCCATCTGCTTATAGGGAGCACAGAAACAGACACACCAACAATGAGGTTTTCAAAACAGTGTGTGTGTTTGTGTGTGTGTTCATGGTGGCCTCTAGAGGTGACATATCTCACCCCAAAGACTCAACAAATAGAGGAATAACAACCACACAGTTTGACAAAAGGTATATTATATTAGAGTTACTCTTGGTGATCATTTTCCTTGATTTTCCCTGATGAGAACTCAACTGACCACTCTGCCCTTGAAATAGCCTTTACCATGCTGCATTGCAGCTAGCTCAGCAACTTGGCCAGTTATGTTTAGAGCATTTAAAATGGTTTGAGTCCTATTCCAACTGTCACTCCAGTTCCCATTGTGTTTCAACCATGGCTAATGTAGGATATTACTGTTCTGTATTGCGTCTCCTCGGCTCCTCTCTCCCAACATCTGCTTCAACAGTTACTATTTTTCTCTCTTTTCTTTCTCCCTCTATTCATATTATAAAGGACAACATCTCTAGCTTGTTACCTGGAGACCTTAAAAAGGAGCATATTTTATAACCTGTCAGGGTGGCTATCATGGAACCACGGAGTGACATCAAAGTACTAAAGCCTACATTAGCCCCCTGCTGTTTCAACAGAGGAGTTAGTGTCGCAGCGCACCAGTGTGCTTTGAGTCAGAACAAACACAGACGACACATAAGGGCTATGCCACCTAAAATGTCACAAAGAGAATGAAATGATACCCTGTAAGAATATTCTATTCAGTAATACAATATGGTTAAATGCAGTTTGAGCTTCTGGGCTTTTAAATAAATTGTAATAAACGTAAATCAATAATTCCCATTCTGGTTTGTTTTTCATTAATGTAAGCACAGTTAGATTATGCAAGTAGTTCCACTACTACACCATTCATTATAGGCAACATAAAAACACTGGTCAGAATCAGATAATTATCTTCCAGGAAGCTGGATTGTAGCCAGCTGTTATTGAGTTCAACTGTAGCCTAATGTTTATGTTGAAATGTATACCCCACCCCACACAGTGCTGTAACGTGTTCTGTTTATAAGTCGCACAAACACAGTACAGTACATGATTGTGCCAATAGTATTGATTAACAGAACATTGATAGACTGCACATTCTGTAATCCCCCCCACACAAATTGTTTGCAGACAAGATTGGTTGTTGCCATTCGGACAAGAATGTATTATTTGAAATGTTAGTGATAGTCCAGCTAAAAAACATCCCTAAACATGAATTATGCTACTATTTCTCACATTCCATTTATTTGGCTTTTTTCTGGTTACTGTGCTATGTTTTTTGTGTGTTTTTTTCTAAAGGCAAGTTGTTATGAATTGCCCCCAGCCCCAGTCATCACTGCTGGAGGCTGATGTATGGATATTCTATTGTACAGTGAGTGGTTTTGAATTTGATATATTAACACTCGCAAGTTGAGTATAGTGTTTGTCTACTGAAGTAATAGCCTCCATTTCATTGCATGTTGATGACATTACTCTACTCTCTCTCACAAATGTGCATAATTCAATTCTCTATGTGATTTACAATGGGTGTGTGGTCAATGCAGAAGAGTGCTCAGTGGGCTTGGCTGCTTCTGAAACATCTCAGTTTTCCATCACACTATTTGGATAGTCAAACTATGCTCAAACTATCAACAGATATCCAAACTATCAACACATTTGATAGTTATTATATAGATACTATTAATCCTAGATTTTTGTTTACGTCCAATGGAAAAAAAATAATCTCTACATTTATAGTAATGTTGAGGAGACTCGAGGAGATGACATATGGACCAAAAGGCTTGCAGCTAATTTGGTTGACATTTAAAGATACATTCACAGGGACATCAATATGAATGCCACTGTCTCTCAGAGAGAATACAAACTGACTAGTCCTGATCCAAACCCAAACTTTTACAGTACAAAATATGATATTTTTCAGAGAAGTGAGCAAAAGTGAATCACTGGCCCACCCACACTCTGAACGGTCTTCTGCCCTTAAACCAGGAGCACAGTGTGGGAGAATAAGGGGACATTCACAAAGAGACTAAACACAAAGAACAACTAAACAAACAACTAATGACATGTAGTTACCATCCAGGGGATCTCCAAAGTGAGGCCAGGGCAGGATACAACTCTGTATACCCACATATTCTGCCCAAACACACTAGTGCCTGATTCACACCATAGGACCAAATTGGAAAGAAAACATCCAAGCCAGCACAGTATTGTTCGGGTCAGACCTATGGTGTGAATCAGGCATTGGTGCTCCAGTTGTTATTATGGAGAAGAAACCTGCCACTGCTCTAAAGCCTGTGTCAGGTATTCTCTGATGAGTCAAGTAGAGAAAATGAAATGATACTGGGATGTGTAGTGTCTAGGCGCATGGGTAACCACAAAACCATGAAATGGAACCTCGGCTCTTATATGTCATCGGAACAATTTGTCTCCGCTGTCACAAGGTCAGGAAAATACAGAGCAGAACATCCTTCTGGCTGAGAGCAACATTTTAAATGTCAATGACCTGAAGTTCACTGGGGGAGAAAAGGTTACTTGAGAAGAGAGTAGTGATGCACGGTATACCGAAACCTTCGTAATTTTTAAATACTAGAACATGATAAACAGTTCGGTACTAGAATTTCTGTTACTTTCGGTACTTCTGTCAAATGAGTCTCACGTCATACGGATTGAGAAGATGGAGTCTGTCTAGAAAAATTGTCTGAATCTTCTCAAGGGGGCAGTAGTAAACTAGCCAGCCTACTTGCGCTTGTGCATGCTGCTGACTAAGCAAAAGCCACTTTTGAGAAGCAAGCAAAAGAGAGAAAATGCAGAAAGCATGGCTTCTTATAACGAAAACATCATACCTCCAAACCTGCAGCTTATTAACAAAACTGGCTCCAGAAGCGAACTATTGAAATCCTTTGCTTACAGAGCAGATTAAGAGGGCCAGCCCACCGAAACAACTAAGCAAAAGGTGTTACAAAGCAGTGCAGTGCAAGGGACATAAAAACTATTTTACAACATGAAAACTATTTTACACATGACATTTGCATTTTAACGTTATTCTACTAGCAACGAAATTCAAATTATTTTTGAGTGACAATGACATTAACATATATTCAGCATGACATTCATGTGACCAATATAATATACCATTACAACTCAAAAGTAATGTGAAATGCGCACATAACTTCCCTATGACAGCAATATATTTAGACAACTTCGCATTTGTCTGGGCTTGCTAGCAGTAGCCAGCAGCTCTGGGCATAACATTGCAGAGTAGAAATGCACTCTGGGAACTTCAGAAATGAGCTCCAAAGTGTTTTTTTATGTTGTTTTGGAACTAAACTATTCATTTAATACATTACATTATTTAGCTGTAATGAATAATAAATCTTAGGTCTAATAAATGTAATTTGACCCAATATTAGGGCCATAGATGAGCAAATTAATCCTGATATGTATCAATTTACATTATAAAACAGTTTAGATGTAATTGTAAAATAATTTAGTATGCGCTGAGTCTCAGATATGGTTTTACACTAGAAAACAGCTTAAACCAAATGCAAATGCAGCAACTTTGTTGTTGGGTAGCTAGCAAGCAAGGGATAAGAACGTTGCCAGCCAGTATATCAATGGAACATTTAGAAATAAACGACTGGGTCGCATCCATAGATATAGAACAAAAAGACTGAACGACTGGGTCACGTCTCTGGCAACCGAACCGATAGAACGAACGGCCAGCCGGCTTGGGTATATTTGTGTCGGACTATATTTTGTGGAATTATGAAATAGCATGAATAAATTCATCCAAATAAAAAATTTTATGATAATATGTAAAAAAAAAAATTGAATATGTTGATAATCCGTTGTATAACAGTGATAATGTTTGGAGGATATATTGTCACAGGCCAAAGAACACCTATGTCAATATACAGGTTTTTAGAATTGTTGCAAATTTAAAAAAAAAAAAAAATGAAATATCAGATTTACATAAGTATTCAGACACTTTACTCAGTACTTTGTTAACGCACCTTTGGCAGCGATTACAGCCTTGAGTCTTCTTGGGTATTACGCTACAAGCTTGGCACACCTGTATTTGGGGAGTTTCTCCTATTTTCCTCTGCATATCATCTCAAGCTCTGTCATGTTGGATGGGGAACGTCGCTGCACAGCTATTTTAAGGTCTCTCCAGAGATGTTAGATCGGGTTCAAGTCCGGGCTCTGGCTGGGCCACTCAAGGACATTCAGAGACTTGTCCCGAAGCCACTCCTGCGCTGTCTTGGCTGTGTGCTTAGGGTTGTTGTCCTGTTGGAAGGTGAACCTTCGCCCAAGTCTGAGGTCCTGAGCGCTCTGGAGCAGGTTTTCTGCACTTTACTCCGTTCATCTTTCTCTCGATCCTGACTAGTCTCCCAGTCCCTGCCCCTGAAAAACATCCCCACAGCATGATGCTGCCACCACCATGCTTACCGTAGATTTAGTGCTAGGTTTCCTCCAGACGTGACACTTGGCATTCAGGCCAAAGAGTTCAATCTTGGTTTCATCAGATCAGAGAATCTTGTTTCTCATGGTCTGAGAGTTCTTTTGGTGCCTTTTGTCAAATTCAAATCAGGCTGTCATGTGCCTTTTAATGAGGAGTGGCTTCCATCTGGCCACTCTACCATAAAGGCCTGAGTGCTTCAGAGCTGGTTGTCCTTCTGGAAGGTTCTCCCATCTCCGGGCGGCCGGCTCTAGGAAGAGTCTTGGTGGTTCCAAACTTCTTCCATTTAAGAATGATGAAGGCCATGTGTTCTTGGGGACCTTCAATGCAGCAGACATTTTTTGGTACCCTTCCCCAGATCTGTACCTCGACACAATCATGTCTCGGAGCTCTACGGACAATTCCTTCAACCTCATGGCTTGGTTTTTGCTCTGACATACACTGTTCAACTGTGGGACCATATATAGACAGGTGTTTGCCTTTCCAAATCATGTCAAATCAATTGAATTTACCACAGGTGGACTTCAATCAAGTTGTAGAAACAGCTCAAGGATGATCAATGGAAATAGGATGCACCTGAGCTCAATTTTGAGTCTCATAGCAAAGGGTCTGAATACTTATGTAAATAAGGTATTTCTGTTTTTAATATTTTATAAATTTGAAAAAATGTCTAAAAACCTGTTTTTGCTTTGTCATTATGGGTTATTGTGTGACTTTTTATTTATTTAATCAATTTTTGAATAAGGCTGTAATGTAACAAAATGTGGAGAAAGTCAAGGGGTCTGAATACTTTCCGAATGCCCTGTATCCTCGAAACACCGGCTTCTCTGGCATTATCACTTGTTTTTCCTATCTTTTTTTTTGTGGGTAGATCAGCTTTAAAATTGCAGATAGATTATAACTTCCATCAATGTAATTGTCTGCATCACTTCCAATCCCCCATATGTTATTTTCTCGCATATATATATATATATATATATATATATATATATATATATATATATATATATACACACATTCATACATACACACACATACATATACACATACATACATATAAATACATATGCATACATATATATTCATATCCTTTTTAAAAATATATTTCCCTTTATTACTTTCCAACCCCACCACCCCTTCCCTAATTGGAGTAAACTAGTGAACAACAATGCTTAGGCCTCTACTTCCAGCGTATACATACTATATACATTTTATGGACACAGTCAATTTTACAATAATTCTATTTAGTTTGTTTTTACTCATGAACTTCCTCTACCCTCAACCTCTCAGATCATTTTCATGATGTCCATCCGGTTTGCTTCTATATGCCATATCTTTCTAACTGTGCTCTTTCATAAAAGCTCTCAACCTATAACCTATTGACTTATTATGGACACAGTATGCTTACATTATTAGTTATCTTGTTGTTATTAGTTGTTGTTAGTTGTTATTAGTCCCATCCTTCAACTCCATTCAACACCCCCCATCTATCTCTTAACACCATCCATATTGGATTTCTATTTGCCATATATTTTTCAACTGTACTGTGATGTTTTACAAAAGTTCTGAACCCTTCTATTCTCATTGTTTCTACAGATTGTAAATTGAAAATAAACATTTTTGCTAAAAGTATTATTATATTATTGATCGATTGACTATGACTTTTCAGATCACTCTGGCATTATCACTTAACTAAACCTGGTATCGGTATCAAAGTCAAACTTCTGGTATCGTGACAACACTAGAAGAGAGTACTTTTAGAGGTTGTTGATGCTATTGAGGTTAGCGTTGTGAGTTCAGCTTACTCCTACTCTTGGCGCAGTGTTCTCCTATGTATTTTTGTAAGCTTGATGGCTTTTTTCCAAACTTGAATACACCCCCTCCCATTGTTTTCCTAGCGCTGTTCTTCAAACAAATGAACTGGCAATTATAGCACTCTTTCAGACGGACCTTATAAATATTGCTCATACCATTTATTCCCATCCAAAGTGCTACTCAGCCATTCCTCCACTGTCAGAGACCCAACATGACATAATGTAGCTCAAACACGTCTTCTAGCATTAAATAACTCAGCAGGGTTTCTAAAAGATTGACAACAGTGATAGTGCTATGAATTAGTAGTGAAGTGAGGAGCTGACTATTCCCTAAGGGACAGTACACTCTCTCATTCATGTCTCATTGTTCAGACACACACCCCTACACAAACTAGCATCTTAAGTTTGGGACCTTAATTTTACCTTGTAGGTTTGCCGAGATAATATTTTAATTCACATCATCAGCGTAGGGAGTTGCAGGGGAGAGGAGAGGAGGCTGATTAGGTGGCCATGGTAAGGCGACTAGGTTTAGAATTCATCCGGGACACTGAGGTTGTCATTCCTACTCTTACTACACGTGTCATGGGCTATTAATGACCACAGGATTGTACCCTTTGCAGGGTAGTGCCTAATCACTGCCCTGGCCTGGGGCATTGGTGTCTGTTTTGACCAGAGGGATGATTGCCCTCTACTGCCCCATCTAACACCTCTTCTAGCAGCAACACCACTGGTCTCCCTTCCATGAATGGACCAGGCCCAACTGCTTGATTCTCAGACAATAGCTAGCAGGATAGTTGGTGTGGTGTTATGCAGGTATGTCTTACATTGGCATATGTCTGTCTAAAATTAGGATTCAGTTAAGTCTAACTTGTACTGTTGAATCTGGTGTTTTTTAAAGTCAGAGTCAAAATACACATTATGGGCCAAGGAGAAGCTAGCTACTGTATGTGTGACACCTTGATCATCAACATGGCTGGACAAGGAATCCATTGGCACACATGCAATTACAAGGCATGAGCGTTACAAATCTAAAACAGAGCAGTTCAATGAGCTTCCCTACTAATATATTTTCAATGATTGTTTTCAAAGAATTTATCATTCGGCATACCGGTGGTGGAGCTCTGATTAAAGCGATAATCATAATAGACATAGCCGATGAAAGGCTTTTCATTGCACATTAAAAATACAGAATAGCTCGCCCAGTCCCAGATGATTTCTCCACATTTACTTCTCCAGAGAAGGTAAATATCACAGTGGTTTTTAATTAAAAATACTATGTGGAAAAGGATAGCGGAGATTGAAGATTTATTTTGGCTGTGAGTGGACTCACACCAGAAAAGTACATTGCATTTATTATGTTAAGTTAATTGAAAGGACGAAGAAAAAAAAAGCTGATGAATTTCGGCGGTTTTGAATAGAGTGGACCTACTTAGCTCCTTGATCATAGGAAAACATTTGATATCCTGAGCCTCTTGTGCAGCAGTAGTCTCTCTCACTGCACCCACTGTAACTAAGAAGGATATTACATTTTTTTCTTCACAGCAACAAATAGGTTGGGTTATGTCCCTCGATGGTTATTAAACTATACTGAACAAAAATATAAACGCAACATATAAAGTGTTGGTCCCATGTTTCATGAGCTGACGTTAGTGAGCATTTCTCCTTTGCCAAGATAATATCATATCAAGAAGCTGATTAAACAGCATGATCATTACACAGGTGCACCTTGTGCTTGGGACAATAAAAGGCCACTCTAAAATGTGCAGTTTCGTCACACAACACAATGCCATAGTTTTGAGGGCGCATGCAATTGGCATGCTGACTGCAGGAATGTCCACCAGAGCTGTTGCCAGATAATTTAATGTTAATTTCTCTACCATAAGCCGCCTCCAACGTCGTTTTAGAGAATTTGGCAGTATGTCCAACTGGCCTCACAACTGCACAACGTGTAACCACGCCAGCCCAGGACCTCCACATCCAGCTTCTTCACTTGTGGGATTGTCTGAGACCAGCCACCTGGACAGCTGATGAAACTGTGGGTTTGCACAACCGAAGAATTTCTGCACAAACTGTCAGAAACCATCTCAGGGAAGCTCATCTGCGTGCTTTTCGTCCTCACCAGGGTCTTGACCTGACTACAGTTCGGCGTCGTAACCGACTTCAGTGTGCAAATGCTCACCTTCAATGGCTACTTGCACGCTGGAGAAGTGTGCTCTTCACGGATTAATCCCGGCTTCAACTGTACCGGGTAGATGGCAGACAGCGTGTATGGTGTCGTGTGGGCGAGCGGTTCGCTGATGGCAAGGTTGTGAACAGAGTGCCCCATGGTGGAGGTGGGGTTATGGTATGGGCAGGCATAATCTATGGACAACGTTTTATCAATGGCAATTTGAAAGCACATAGATACCGTGACGAGATCCTGAGGCCCATTGTCGTGCCAGTCATCCGCCGCCATTACATTTTACATTTTAGTCATTTAGCAGACGCTCTTATCCAGAGCGACTTACAGTTAGTGAGTGCATACATTTTTCATACTGGCCCCCCGTGGGAATCGAACCTACAACCCTGGTGTTGCAAGCGCCATGCTCTACCAACTGAGCTACAGGAGGCCATCACCTCATGTTTCAGCATGATAATGCACAGCCCCATGTCGCAAGGATCTGTACACAATTCCTGGAAGCAGGGACGGCCTGTTCAATAGGGCGATATGGGCGACGCACTGCCAAACGGGAAAAGGAAGGGATTTTTTTCTAATCAATTATATCACGGCAACAGTACTAGTTATCAGTGTTCTAATCTGATCTGACTGCCACTAAATGTCAAATCAGGCTAAAGTCGTGCTTCAAATGGCCCCGCCCGTTTTTGGGGCGATTTCAGTCAGGTTGAAAATCGCCCAGAAGTCTCTCATAGCCTGTCATGTAAAATCTATTTTTTTCAAATTTCAAAGCTTTCAATACATTCTCTATGGGTGTCTGTGGGCTTGCACTTACGCGCTTTCGTCATACGTGACGTAACCATGAACGTAACTAAGAAAATAGCAGCTAGCAGCGTCTCTGTTGCGACCTGCAGTGTGGCGTTATTTTATGTTTTTAATTTGTAGACTTAGTTTACAAACATTCTGCCAACCATGGATTTTTACAGTGGTGGGTTTTGGACTGATCTTGTTGATCGTGTACATACCCGCTACGAACGGACTAAATAATGAAAACGCTGCTGGCAGCGGAATCCAATACAGCTGGGAGACTTGGCTGGATGACAGAGTCCCGGACAGAGAAGTGGAGCCGGCCGGCTTCACCCTGGTCAGAGCGGACCGCGATCCTGGTAAGAGAGCGACTCTGTACCCCCCGACATTGAACTGCTTTCTGTGTCACTGCGACCTTACTATCTGCCCCGTGAGTTCCCCCAATTATTTGTTACCGTTGTGTACTGTTGATAATCACAAGTTTACTGGAGAACTGAGACCAAGTAGAGACTTTGGACAGGGTGGATATGGTATAATAAAGGCAGTTTATTCAGAGGTAAAGATATCTGGAATCGCGTGCACGGACCCGTTCGTCAAACTCTTAGGGAGCTATCTGAAGAGAGCCCCGAAAACATTGTGTGCAGACATTTTATACAATAAATGATGTAGGTTGAATCTAGTAGTTCTGATCTTCTGATTGGTCCTGATGAGTTGGGCGAGGTCCCCTCCACTGTTGCATTGGCTCTGAGTCGGGTTCTCTGTCTTCAAATGTTCAGCCTAAAGAGAGGGGATTTTTGTGTGTGTGTGTGTGTGTGTGTGTTTAACAGTGATGATGTGTGTGTGTGTGTGTGTGTTATCAGTGATGATGTGTGTGTGTGTGTGTGTGTGTGTGTCCTCAGAGCAAGAACTCGTGAGTTGGAAGAACTGAGAGACCTATGGCGTGGGTGTTGTCCTTGGCCACCTGCTGACAAGGCTGACAAGATAGGACTCTTTTGTCCATTGTTATAGGATAGGAACAGCATTGATTGAAAACAAACGCCCAACACAAAATGGGTCATGCACAAGATTTTAGTCAGACCAAGCTATAACATTATATATTTACTACGACAGTACATTCAACCAAAAGCTAATATAACAAAGGCATCAGAGATTATTTATAATCTGTCACAGAAACTGGAATCCATCTCCCCAGATCAGTCAATAAATGCTTCTGGTATTGACTTATATGCTGCCCCTGTCTTCATGTTGTTGCTGGACATATCTTTTTTAAAATGTGTGTAGGTCACCTAAATCATCAGAAAAATTGCCCCTCCTGAGAATTTTTTCAGGAGCCGCCACTGCCTGGAAGCTGAAAATGTCCCAGTTCTTCCAATGCCTGCATACTCACCAGACATGTCACCCATTGAGCATGTTTGGGATGCTCTGGATCGACATGTATGACAGCGTGTTCCAGTTCCCGCCAATATCCGGCAACTTCGCACAGCCATTGTAGAGGAGTGGGACAATATTCCACAGGCCACAAGCAACAACCTGATCAAGTCTATGCGAAGGAGATGTGTTGCGTTGCATGAGGCAAATGGT
The DNA here is from genome assembly GCF_964263955.1 of Coregonus lavaretus. Taxonomy (NCBI): domain Eukaryota; kingdom Metazoa; phylum Chordata; class Actinopteri; order Salmoniformes; family Salmonidae; genus Coregonus; species Coregonus lavaretus. Next base: position 25,162,201 of record NC_140003.1, read on the forward strand.
GGTCACACCAGATGCTGACTGTTTTCTGATTCTACGCCCCTACTTTTTTTTTTAAAGGTATCTGTGACCAACAGATGTATATCTGTATTCCCAGTCATGTGAAATCCATAGATTAGGGCCACATTTTTTTTTTTCAGTTGACTGATTTCCTTATATGAACTGCAACTCAGTGTACTTCATACCTGGGTGATCCCTCATTTCCTGTGGTCACACACACAAACACACGTGGTGTTAAAAATTCAGTGTTATGCTATGAGCAGTATGCCTACTGATATGCATTTTTTTATCATTCTGCAGATGAGCTTTTTATTGATAGGGCTTATGTGTAGCTTAAGTTATCTCGCTGTAATGTATGTAGCAGGGTACATACATTATTTTTCATGTAATTGTAAGAAACATCTGTCTATAGCCCTAGGTATTTTGACTAAACTGGTATTTAAGTCTGCATGGCTGTTTCATCTCCGAACACATACTGTAGCTGCTGGAAGTAGGGGTGCTGGAGTTGCTACAGCACCCCCTGATAAATAAAATAATTTTGCCAAAATTAAGCTATAACATTTGTTCTCCCCAAAATTATATTACTTCTGTCTGAACAGACATGAATAAAATAATTCAAAATTCTACACTAAAAAGCATAATTTAGCTACAGAAGATCAATAGCTTCTAAAACATTGTTGTGGATTAAGTTTTATCACAACCACTTACATTCGGGAAGGCTGCAATTTGGGCAGTAAGTGCGCCAAACATAGCTTGTTGTGTTGTTGCCATAGATATATTAGATAATAATCAATCGATTTTGACACCCTGGTTCTTTGACGGTTAAACTCATGGGTACACTAGCAATGGCTGCTAGCCCTGACTTGAATGGGAACTGCCATATACAGTTCAAGTCGGAAGTTTACATACACTTAGGTTGGAGTCATTAAAACCTGTTTTTCAACCACTCCACACATTTCTTGTTAACAAACTATCGTTTTGGCAAGTCGGTTAGGACATCTACTTTGTGCATGACACAAGTAATTTTTCCAACAATTGTATACAGAATGAATATTTCACTTATAATTCACTGTATCACAATTCCAGTGGGTCAGAAGTTCACATACACTAAGTTTACTGTGCCTTTAAACAGCATGGAAAATTCCAGAAAATGATGTCATGGCTTTAGAAGCTTCTGATAGGCTAATTTACATCATTTGAGTCAATTGGAGGTGTGCCTGTGGATGTATTTCAAGGCCTACCTTCAAACTCAGTGCCTCTTTGCTTGACATCATGGGAAAATCAAAAGAAATCAGCCAAGACCTCAGAAGATAAATTGTAGACCTCCACAAGTCTAGTTCATCCTTGGGAGCAATTTCCAAACGCCTGAAGGTACCACGCTCATCTGTACAAACAATAGTACGCAAGTATAAACACCAAGGGACCACGCAGCCATCATACCGCTCAGGAAGGAGACATGTACTGTCTCCTAGAGATGAACGTACTTTGGTGCGAAAAGTGCAAATCTATCCCAGAACAACAGCAAAGGACCTTGTGAAGATGCTGGAGGAAACAGGTACAAAAGTATCTATATCCACAGTAAAACAAGTCCTATATCGACATTACCTGAAAGGCCGCTCAGCAAGGAAGAAGCCACTGCTCCAAAACCGCCATAAAAAAGCCAGACTACGGTTTGCAACTGCACATGAGGAGAAAGACCGTACTTTTTGGAGAATTGTCCTCTGGTCTGATGAAACAAAAATAGAACTGTTTGGCCGTAATGACCATCGTTATGTTTGGAGGAAAAAGGAGGGACTTGCAAGCCGAAGAACACCATCCCAACCGTTAAGCACGGGGGTGGCAGCATCATGCTGTGGGGGTGCTTTGCTGCAGGAGGGACTGGTGCACTTCACAAAATAGATGGCATCATGAGGAAGGAAAATTATGTGGATATATTGAAGCAAAGCATCGAAAGACATCAGTCAGGAAGTTAAAGCATGGTCGCAAATGGGTCTTCCAAATGGACAATGACCCCAAGCATACTTCCAAAGTTGTGTCAAAATGGCTTAAGGACAACAAAGTCAAGGTATTGGAGTGGCCATCACAAAGCCCTGACCTCAATCCTATAGAACATTTGTGGGCAGAACTGAAAAAGCGTGTGCGAGCAAGGAGGCCTACAATCCTGACTCAGTTACACCAGCTCTGTCAGGAGGAATGGGTCAAAATTCACCCAACTTATTGTGTTAAGCTTGTGGAAGGCTACCCGAAATGTTTGACCCAAGTAAAACAATTTAAAGGCAATGCTACCAAATACTAATTGAGTGTATGTAAACTTCTGACCCACTGGGAATGTGATGAAATAAATAAAAGCTGAAATAAATCACTCTCTCTACTATTATTCTGACATTTCACATTCTTAAAATAAAGTGGTGATCCTAACTGACTTAAGACAGGGACTTTTTACTAGGATTAAATGTCAGGAATTGTGAAAAACTGAGTTTAAATGTATTTGGCTAAGGTGTATGTAAACCTCCGACTTCAACTGTATGCTTAGCACTTGTTGGCTGCTTTTCCTTCACTCTGCCGTCCGACTCACCCCAAACCATCTCAATTGGATTCATCCCAAACCATCTCAATTGGGTTGAGGTCGGCGGATTCTGGAGGCCAGGTCATCTGATGCAGCACTCCATCACTCTCCTTCTTGGTATAATAGCCCTTACACAGCCTGGAGGTGTGTTGGGACATTGTGATATTGAAAAACAAATGATAGTCCCACTAAGCCCAAACCAGATGGGATGGCGTATCGCTGTAGAATGCTGTGGTAGCCATGCTGGTTAAGTGTGCCTTGAATTCTAAATAAATCACAGACCGTGTCACCAGCAAAGCACCCCCACACCATCACACCTCCTCCTTCATGCTTTACGGTGGGAACTACACATGCAGAGATCATCCGTTCACCCACACAGCGTCTCACAATTACACGGCGGTTGGAACCAAAAATCTAAAATTTGGACTCCAGACCAAAGGACAAATTTCCACCGGTCTAATGTCCATTGCTTGTGTTTCTTGGCCCAAGCAGGTCTCTTCTTCTTATTGGTGTCATTTAGTAGTGGTTTCTTTGCAGCAATTCGGCCATGAATGCCTGATTCACACAGTCCCCTCTGAACAGTTGATGTTGAGATGTGTCTGTGTCTTGAACTCTCTGAAAAATGTATTTGAGCAGCAATTTCTGAGGCTGGTAACTCTAATGAACTTATCCTCTGCAGCAGAGGTAACTCTGGGTCTTCCATTCCTGTGGTGGTCCTAATGAGTGCAGGTTTCATCATACCGCTTGATGGTTTTTGCGACTGCACTTGAAGAAACTTTCAAAGTTCTTGAAATGTTCCATATTAACTGACCTTCATGTCTTAAAGTAATGATGGACTGTCATTACTCTTTGCTTATTTGAGCTGTTCTTGCCATAATATGGACTTGGTCTTTTATCAAATAGGGCTATCTTCTATATACAGTGGGGGAAAAAAGTATTTAGTCAGCCACCAATTGTGCAAGTTCTCCCACTTAAAAAGATGAGAGAGGCCTGTAATTTTCATCATAGGTACACGTCAACTATGACAGACAAAATGAGAACATTTTTGAAAGATCCAGAAAATCACATTGTAGGATTTTTAATGAATTTATTTGCAAATTATGGTGGAAAATAAGTATTTGGTCAATAACAAAAGTTTCTCAATACTTTGTTATATACCCTTTGTTGGCAATGACACAGGTCAAACGTTTTCTGTAAGTCTTCACAAGGTTTTCACACACTGTTGCTGGTATTTTGGCCCATTCCTCCATGCAGATCTCCTCTAGAGCAGTGATGTTTTGGGGCTGTCGCTGGGCAACACGGACTTTCAACTCCCTCCAAAGATTTTCTATGGGGTTGAGATCTGGAGACTGGCTAGGCCACTCCAGGACCTTGAAATGCTTCTTACGAAGCCACTCCTTCGTTGCCCGGGCGGTGTGTTTGGGATCATTGTCATGCTGAAAGACCCAGCCACGTTTCATCTTCAATGCCCTTGCTGATGGAAGGAGGTTTTCACTCAAAATCTCACGATACATGGCCCCATTCATTCTTTCCTTTACACACGGATCAGTCGTCCTGGTCCCTTTGCAGAAAAACAGCCCCAAAGCATTATGTTTCCACCCCCATGCTTCACAGTAGGTATGGTGTTCTTTGGATGCAACTCAGCATTCTTTGTCCTCCAAACACGACGAGTTGAGTTTTTACCCAAAGGTTATATTTTGGTTTCATCTGACCATATGACATTCTCCCAATCCTCTTCTGGATCATCCAAATGCACTCTAGCAAACTTCAGACGGACCTGGACATGTACTGGCTTAAGCAGGGGGACACGTCTTGCACTGCAGGATTTGAGTCCCTGGCGGCGTAGTGTGTTACTGATGGTAGGCTTTGTTACTTTGGTCCCAGCTCTCTGCAGGTCATTCACTAGGTCCCCCCGTGTGGTTCTGGGATTTTTGCTCACCGTTCTTGTGATCATTTTGACCCCACAGGGTGAGATCTTGCGTGGAGCCCCAGATCGAGGGAGATTATCAGTGGTCTTGTATGTCTTCCTCTCTCATCTTTTTAAGTGGGAGAACTTGCACAATTGGTGGCTGACTAAATACATTTTTTCCCCACTGTACATATAAATAGTAAAACCAGAGAAACTGATAATTTTGCAGTGGTCTCTTACTTTTTTCCAGAGCTTTATATAGGCATACAGAAGGAGGCACATTTTCAATTAGAATATTTTTTAGAAATATAAGCATTATATTGTTAGATTATAGGAGTAACTCTGGTAGGCCTAAAACATTCTTCGTCACCTGAAGTGCAACTGTCGGAGTCAGTTGGAGCGCCGGTACACACTGCCTTCAAATCATAGGCCTGCAGTATAATAGGCTAATTGCCACACCAAACCTTCACAAAAGTTTCTCAACTTTATTAGGGTAATATCAAAAGTAAGTCAAGCCATTGTTATAGGGAAAATACGAGCAGGATATTACATCCCGGCAAAAACAACATTACAGTTGGAACTTAATTTGGCTAAATAAAAAATAAATGAATACAGTTCCAAAATTGCATCTTACCTGAATAGCAAGTTGCATAGTGGCCTGCATTTAGGGTGAACACATGTCTGGATTGTGTGGGACAGTCCCGCATTTGGCACTTTGTCCCGCATCCCGCAACCAAACAATCATGTCCCACATATTATCAACAAATTCAAACACCACTAATTTAGAAAAAAAGGTAGATTTGTCCAGTATTTCAGTCAGACATTCCGACCTGTCTCTTGCAGTCACATTGCACTAATGAAAAGATATACATTCACCACCTTTGACTTTTTCTATATTTTGTTGATACAAAGTGGGATTAAAATTGATTTTTTTGTATTTTTTTGTCAACAATCTACACAAAATACTCGGACATGTCAAAGTGAACAATTCTAACACTTGTAGAACATTAATGACAAATAAAACACTAATATGTCATGATTACATAAGTATTCACCAGTGGCGGTCAGTGCCGTTTAAGATGAGGGAGGACCATTTTTTCTTCATGAGCATGGCATTATTTCTATTGCAGCATATTGGATGACTCATTCATATTCCATTCACCCAGTTCAATGTAACAGTGATAGGTTTAGGCTACTACATGATACTCAAATGTTCCCTATACCCATCATGAGGTTGCTACAACCTAGCCAATGAATGAAAGTTTACAATGTGGGGGCACACAGGTCGAGAGACAAATTTGAGGCGACAGACAGTGACACATGGACAGACTGTGACATTCAATACCACCTTGCACACTCTTGCCTGCATCTATCTGATATAGGGCGTAATCATTAGTCCAACAGTTGCAAACGAGAGTTTCTATTGGACAAATTCAGGTATGTTTATCTCAGTTTTAGTAAACCTGCTACAATCATGCAGTAACGTTAGTGTACAGTCAGTAAGCAGTTGCATCGGCAGGCCCCAGTGGCAATAAATTAGTCATACCAAAAGCTTACCTTGACTTGTAAGAGTTCCAGTGGTGTGTTGGATAGTCATAGCCAGCTAGCTAACATAGCATCCCTCTGTTTGAGCAGGGTGTTTCAGTAGGCTAAACTAGCTTGCTGCATTTGCTAGCTAAGTAAGTGAAACTGAAAAAAAATGACACTCTATTTCTCTGTCTTCTCCTTCATTTTGAATAAATTAATTTGTTCAAAACTGTTCAACTGTTGTCTTCCTCTCTCTTTGAGTCAACTACTCACCACATTTTATACACTGCAGTGCTAGCTAGCTGTAGCTTATGCTTTCATTACTAGATTCATTCTCTGATCCTTTGATTGGGTGGACAACATGTCAGTTCATGCTGCAAGAGCTCTGATAGGCTGGAGGACATCCTCCGGAAGATGTCATAATTACTGTGTAAGTGTATGGAAGGGGGTGAGAACCATGAGCCTCCTAGGTTTTGTATTGAAGTCAATGTACCCAGTAGAGGACAGAAGCTAGCTGTCCTCCGGCTACACCATGGCACTACCCTAGTGCTGTTGAGGCTACTGTAGACCTTCTTTGCAAAATAGTGTGTTTTAATCAATTGTTTGGTGACGTGATTATATTCAATGTAGTTTTATCTAAACATGATTACTTTTTTAATGTTTTACAATTTTAATTTTTAGGAAATTCACTGAAAAGGATGGTCCTCCCCTTCTTCCTCTGAGGAGCCTCCACTGGTATAAAATTATTCAATCAATGTCAAGTTGGTTGTTGATCATTGGTAGACAGCCATTTACAAAACTGTAACTAGGCCACTCAGGAACATTCAATGTCGTCTTGGTAAGCAACTCCAGTGTATATTTGGCCTTGTGTTTTAGGTTATTGTCCTGCTGAAAGGTACAATTGTCTCCCAGTTTCTTGGAAAGCAGACTGAACCAGGCTTTCCTTTAGTATTTTGCCTGTGCTTTATTCCATTACTTTTTATCCGAAAAAAAAAAACTCTGTAGTCCTTGCCGATGACAAGCATACCCATAACATGATGCAGCCACCACCATGCTTGAAAATATGAAGAGTGGTACTCAGTGATGTGTTGTTTTGGATTTGGCCCAAACGTAACACTTTGTATTCAGGACATGAAGTTCATTTCGTTGCCAGTTTTACTTTAGTGCCTTGTTGCAAACAGGATGCGTGTTTTGGAATATATTTATTCTGTACAGGCTTCATTCTTTTCACTCTGTCATTTAGGTTAGTATTGTGGAGTAACTACAGTGTTGTTGCTCCATCCTCAGTTTTCCCCTATCACAGCCATTAAACTCTGTAACTGTTTTAAAGTCACCATTGGCCTCATGGTGAAATCCCTGCGCTGTTTCCTTCTTCTCTGGCAACTGAGTTAGGAAGGATGCCTGTATCTATGTAGTGACTGGGTGTATTGAAAAAAGAATCGCACAACATAATTCCACTTTGACATTATGGGGTATTGTGTGAAGGCCAGTGACACAACATCTCAATTGAATCCATTTGAAATTTGGGTTGTAACACAACAAAATGTGGAAGAAGTCAATGGGTGTGAATACTTTCTGAAAGCACTGTATATCATAAAAACCTTGGTAGAGCATCGGTGGTATAAGCATTGTGGGGGTCATGAATTTGCTTTCTTTTTCGGCTTCAGACCAATTCCTACTTCTCACTTAAAACGTAGTGTTTTGTTTTTATATCATAAGGATGTGTTAGCCTAAGCCTACTGGTGATGTTAAAACACTTCTCCAATCGTTGTTGATATCTGATATTCTGCACAGCGCAAGACAAAACATAGGCCAATGTCATAGGCCTATTGTCAACCAATCATATTTCTCAAATCCTTTCGGGCTACATTCCAGCTAAACTTGGAGAGGACAGTTATGCCTAACTACTTACAAAAAGCGTGCTTCTGATGAAGAGCTACAAAAGTAAGTAAAAAGCGGTATTAGACTGAAAGATAAGGTAATTTCAGCAAACTTGTGAGGCTCTCCATGCTCATTATTTGTTAATTCAACATAGCAACATACCTATTTTCTGTTACTTCACTCAATGCCGTTTGAAAAAGTCTCCTTTCTTAACGGTTTTACATTCCCTGAGACCAACCAGAAATGTTTTGTTGGCCAAATATTCCCAGATTTTGTGGTCTCTCATTTCTGCATCACCAAATTATGCGCAGGCAAAAGAGTAGGCTAGGTGTGCTGCAATGGCTCGTTCGGTACACGGACACACGCCGCCACTTCTCACAATGGTGCTTGTTTAATATCACGGCTCAGGCTAAGACCCAGATGCAGGCACAGGAGGCGGATAGTACGAGTCTCAGAGTTTATTATAGTACAGGGGGCAGGCAAAAGGTAAGTCAAGGCAGGCAAAGAGTCCAATCAGAGTCAGGCAGGTACAGGACGGCAGGCAGGATCAGGATCAGGACAGGCAGAAAGGTCAGAACTGGGAAGGCTAGGAAAACCAAAAACTAGCGCACAGGAAACACAGGAACACGCTGGTAGGACTTGACGGAACAAGACGAACTGGCAACAGCCAAACAGAAAACGCAGGTATAAATACACAGGAGATAATGGGGACAAATGGGAGACACCTGGTGGGGGGCGGAGACAAGCACAAGACAGGTGAAATAGATCAGGGTGTGACAGTTTAGTAAAGTTTAGATAAAAGCTGAATCAATGTCTTGAAAGATCAGATAATGATTAATTAGTATTCTATACTTAACAAAAATATAAACGCAACATGCAACAATTTTTTTTTTCTTTTCTGAGTTACAGTTCATATAAGGAAATCAGTCAGTTGAAATAAACGCATTAGGCCCTAATCTATGGATTTCACATGACTGGGAATACAGATATGCATCTGTTGGTCACAGATACCTTAAAAAATAAAATAAAAGCTAGGGGCGTGGATCAGAACACCAGTCAGTCAGTATTCGGTGTGACCACCATTTGCCTCATGCAGCGCAACACTTGTGGCATCTGGAATGTTGTCCCACTCCTCTTCAATGGCTGTGTGAAGTTGCTGGATGTTGGCGGGAACTGGAACACACTGTCGTAAATTGCCATTGATAAAATGCAATTGTGTTTGTTGTCCGTAGCTTATGCCTGCCCATACCATAACCCCACCGCCACCATGGGGCACTCTGTTCACAACGTTGACATCAGCAAACTGCTCGCCCACACAACGCCATACATGTGGTCTGCGGTTGTGAGGCCGGTTGGACATACTGCCAAATTCTTAAAAACGACTTTCAATTATCTGGCAACAGCTTTGGTGGATATTCCTGCAGTCAGCATGCCAATTGTACACTCCTTCAAAACTTGAGACATCTGTGGCATTGTGTTGTTTGAGAAAACAGCAGATTTTAGAGTTGCACCTGTGTAATGATCATGCTGTTTAATCAGCTTCTTGATATGCCACACCTGTCAGGTGGATGGATTATCTTGGCAAAGGAGAAATGCTCACTAACAGGGAGGTAAACTAATTTGTGCACAAAATCTGAGAGAAATACGCTTTTTGTGCGTATGGACATTTCTGGGATCATTTATTTCAGCTCATGAAACATGGGACCAACACTTTAATAATAATAATATGCCATTTAGCAGACACTTTTATCCAAAGCGACTTACAGTCATGCATGCATACATTTTTGTGTATGGGTGGTCCCAGGGATCGAACCCACTACCTTGGCGTTACAAGCGCCGTGCTCTACCAGCTGAGCTACAGAGGACCACACTTTACATGTTGTGTTTATATTTTTGTTCAATATACAAAACATAACCAAATATAATACCACAATATAACGTTACTGTCATACCAAAAACACCACCTAATTTCTTATACGATTTTGGGATGGTAGCTGAATAGGAAAAACATATCTAATCGGCCAAAACTCAACAGTGCATCCCTCGGCAGAATGTGCCTTGATTTGAACAAAATACAGGAAGGCTATATAGTTTGTTAACCATCTACTCTAATTTTCTCACAAAACAGTAATTCAAGAAGATCTACTGTAAATGCACATTCCCATGAAACTAATTGAGTTCAAATGATTGGCTTGCGGACGCATTTTTGACGTTTCACTGGTAATACGCAAATAATTGTAATTCACGATTGACAGTGATGATGCCATGGTCTATTTTGAAAGGCTATTAAAAATCAAAACATTTATTGAGACAATATGTATAAAATTGTATTGCTCTCCGACACCTAAAAAATGTTTACTACACCATGAGGGAGGGAGATTTGTGTGTGTGTGTATGTGGGGGGGCAAATGTTTTTATTAATGTAGGCTACACTGTCCCGCAAAAATGTAGGCTACACTGTCCCGTTAATGTCCCGCAAAATCATCCTGTTGTCCAGCATTTGGGTATTTTAAATGTGGTCACCCTACCTGCATTTGGCCAGTTGTGTGGTATTAACAAATATTCTGCTTATGTCTTCGATCATGTAAATTACATAGAATTGCATGAATTTCATTTATGAAATGCGATTCTTTTTCCCAGACCCCGCATTTTTTGGGGGGATGAAATCCTAAAAACGTGTCTGCTCAACTGTATGCCACTACGCACTATGCTCCCCCAGCACCCCCAACTCAAAACATCTTCCTGCGTTTATGCCTGGACCTGATTCATTTATGAATCAATTATTGTGAGGCTGGAGATGTGCCACTCTGATCTACAGTAATTGGAGAGACTTAAATATCACGACTTGGTAAACAAAGACATCAGTTATAGGAGCTACAGCTACCTGCATTTGGCATCAATCTACCCACTGAAGACGTGCCATACTTAATTATCTAAAACTTTATCATCCCTGGCTGTTTGATGTGTTGAAAAAGTATGAAAAATGTATGCACTCACTAACTGTAAGTCGCTCTGGATAAGAGCGTCTGCTAAATGACTAAAATGTAAAATGTAAAATGTTGAAATCTAAGTTTTGTTAACTTTTCCACAGACCTTACAGCACCATAACGAGCAGAATATGGTTGGTAGTTTTGCGCTGGGCTAAGTAGAGTTATTGTCATCATCTCTCGGCTGTAGAGAGACCATCTGTGTGTTCCTGCATGGTGGATCAGAATCACTGAATATTCATGCCTTTCTCTCATTGCATTAGATCAGTGCACATGCAGCAAGAGGTTTGGGAGATGTTGTCAGAGACTTACACATTCCTATGTTAACTACCGTAAATAGATTTTGTGGATGCATTAACAATGTCATTTGTTTGTAGATTATTTGGAAGCATTAAGAAAATGTCTCTATGGATGAGCAGTGAGTGCACATTTTCCCTGTATGGTATTTACTTTTAAAAACATTTTTCAAGTGAATATACCGGAAGTGGTCACACCTTTTTCTCTTCGAATGTTCTTGTGATTTTTGCTGCATCTCTTTTTCTCATGTTGGTTGAAGCGTTATATACTAGGGCAAAGAGTGCAACCTATTGTGTGCAATGCTGGCTTCATTCCGAAACGAATAGGATTTACTCCTAACACTGAGGTCTCAGAGGAACAATGTGAAAAGAGCCCAGTTGATTGGGCTGCCATTTTGCTCATGTATGAAATATTTACTATCAGAGTAGAGGTCACTTATATTTGACTTTTCCTAAATCTAGCATTTCCTCAGGGCTGGTGTGAGGTGTCTAAGAAATAAAAGAGACTAAAACAAATCTCATATGCATTACATGTAATAATGCAGGCCTGAGAGGAGAGACCATGGCATGGTTACAGGGAATCATTATGGTCTCACTTCTATTGCTCCCACAAATCAATCCTTTAAATCTCTTGGGAATGACAGCCCCTTTTGTAATGGCCACCTTAATTGTGGCATAATCCTGCCTTATGAAGTATAAATGAAAGCTGTGAATAAGTAATGGCTCAGCGATGATGGTTCAAGTGCTCTTGGTTGGATATGAGTTCGTATAGAGATACATGGAGGAACTCTGGGGATCGGTAAGAGATCCTGTCTCGTGTAACAATAAATCTCCTTGTTAAGTGGCTAGTGTTGCCGTTATGGTAATTGATACCAATGTAGTTAAGGTGCAATGTGACAAATTGACAGTGCTGGCTGCTTGGGTCAGATGTGTTTTATGTGCTCTCGTGGGCTGCTGCCACACAGATGAGGGTCACCTATATGCCTCATGAATCCTTAAACAGCTGCTTTCTCTCTGCTCTGCTCTGTGTGTGTGTGTGTGTGTGTGTGTGTTTGTGTGTGTGTGTGTGTTTGCGTGCGTGCGTGGTTAAACTCTGTTATAGGTTTCCGTGTGTGGTTCAGTAGCGTGGGTTTCCCATTGTAGCTCACTGAACATCTGTTGTGTATAAAGACAATGCCGTCAAGTGTAAACAGAATTTGCATATGCCTCCAATATATTTTACTCTGATGTGCTTCTGTGAATGGTAATCGTGTTTTCTGTAGAGGAACAGCACTGTGGGAAAAGATTTATAGAGTATAAAAATAATAATTTATGTCTCCAAACATAGAATACAAACAATGATCATAAAAATAAATGCTTTTATGAGTAATTAGGTATAGTGATAATGTTGTGTCATTTATTGTTGATTGTCTGCTTATAGCTCAAGGTTTCGACCGTGCATTCTGAGGGTTTATTATAAAAGGCACAGTATGGCAATTCAGTTAATCACCTTTGGGTGTTCCTCAGAATCTAACACCTAGAATTAGGTAATGAACATTAGGACTGGGAATTGCCAGGGGGACCTCACAATACGATATGTATCACGATTTTCATGATTCTATATGTATTGCGATTCGATACTGCAATCTTATTGCGATTTGATGTTCCAAACATATTACTCTCTATGTCTGCTGCAGAGAGACAAGAGAGAGCATGAGAAAATGAGTTTTGATCAGTCATGGAAATAAAAGTGCTGAAAACATGTTGGCTTACTATTTATAGCTAGGAGAACAAACTATATGATGAAAAATACCAGAGTTTTGGTGCAGGTACAGCCGACTAGTGCTAGCTGACGCTACCTTCAGTAAGAAATAATACAAATTAGTCAAATATCGATTAAATATCGTCCATAAATGTGATTGCAATATGTAACTATATAGATTTCTTCCCCCATTACTAATGAACATAGACTATTATGACATATCATACCATACAAGGCTTGCTAACAGTGACTGTCTTCTCTGTTCCAGGTGCGGGGGACGTGGTGGTGAGATGTCCCCTTAATCACATACAGTGCATAGGGACGAGGAAGTGCATTCACTTCAACAAGCTCTGTAATGGAGCCATTGACTGTGAGGATGGTTTCGATGAAGGAGTTCACTGTAGAGGTAAGAGCTGGTTGTATCTCGTTCACGTCAATGAGCAGTGAATGGACCACATCAACAGCACTGGTATTAGATGTAGCATGTGGTATAGGCATTTTTAGACGGCAGTATGTCTTTTAGCAATATCAAACTCTTGTCTTATTACTATAATAGTGCAGCAGACCAGTTTCCTTTTCTAGTGTGGTATGGTTTCATTTTGGTAGTGCAGCTGGTCTTTTATAATTTGCTCTCTGTAGTCAAACACTGTGAGCGTGCCAAGGTTACTTCCTATCACCCAGGTAGGTTGTCAGTAACAGAGCCGGTGATTGGCTGGCCCAGCAGGTCACTAGCACCAAGTGTTGTGTTGTACACAGGTTGTTGTTGCTCACAACATCCTAAAGCTGCAACACCAAGCTGCTATAGACACCTGGCTTACTGGGATACTGACAAAGCCCACCCAGCGGGCAGTGCTGATTAAATGCCTGTTAGCTGCGGTCAGCTTGGCCGGTTCAGACAATACTCTGACCTTTTCTGACCTGGAAGACATACAAGTCACACTGTGTGTCGGTTCAAGGTAATGATCTTGGCTTTTGATTCAAGCAATTGCTGAAAACATTCCAAACGCATCCCATTCACTGGGATGCCACTGGACATTGCATTGGCTGTTCTGTTCAATGCAATTTTCCGCTTGCTCTGATGAATTGGCTTGGTGTGTTGGCTGAGAGTAAGACACAGAAATGAATTACATTAATATCGATCTCAAAGTGGTTGATATTGTAATAGAGCAACTGCGTAAGTGTGTTTGTTTTCTAAAACCCTCTTAAAAGTTATGATTTTGAATTACTATTACCTCCCAAAGTTATTTCATACAGTATTTGTTGAGTGTACAGTTTAACTGCTGTACTGTATATAGCCTACAGACCGCTACAGGGCTGTCATTGGCCTGTTTGATCTAAACTCCATGCAGGCCTTAATGCAATAGTGCAATCTAGCCACGTCCTGTCAACCAGCATTTACCTAATCCATTCGCTAAGAAGTTGTTTGAAGCCCTGTTTTAAGATTTTTTACAAACTAAAAATCAATGCAATCAATAATTGTAACCGTGGTACTGGCTCTTGTTTTAACTGTCATACTCCTCCTCAAGTTACTCATATCTGGCTGTGGAAGTATATCAGATTCTTGGCCTTTTTAGTGATTCCATGGGATGGAATATTACAAACACATCTCATTTGGCTGGATTGGGAGTGGCAATGACCTGTTAGGCTCAGCTCAGGTTGGGACACATATGTTCTACTTCACCATTATGCACATAGAGAGCACTGAGAGCAGAGCAGACTCGTTGGGAGGCAGAACAAACGGAGGAGGAATTGAGGTCACCAAGAGAAGTTAGAGAGAGAACCAGCTGGGTCTATGACAAAACTTTTCCTGCTGCCTCTTCCTTCCTCTCTCCTCTTATGAATATACATGTCTAAATCCCAGGAGGGCATAATACCAAGGTACCCATATGGAAAAGTACTAAACCCTTCTCTCTCACCTTCAGAAAACGTGTTTATTTTTAATCACATACTCCACTCGGGGCAGTGCACGCTGGAACTTCTTCTCACAGGACCGCATGCCATGATGAACTTTTTCCACTGAGCCACCTGGCTCTGTTTGCTTAGTACAGTCTGTAAAATTGCCTGATGTAACTAACCTCCCTGAAGTCTACAGGTGCAGTGGAGGGAACATAGAGCAAACTGGCAACTGTACTCATATATACTGCACATACAGTATACACACACTGTAACCACAATATCACAACAGCAAAATTCACACACTTATACAGAAGACCAATGATAATGATAGCAGTGATGATTTTACTACTACTACTACTACTACTACTACTACTACTACTACTACTACTACTACTACTACTACTACTACTACTACTACTACTACTACTACTACTTCCAAAGATGGTGGTCTGGTTCACAGGGTGGCTCTCCCATCAATGCATTAGCAGCTGGGTCTGGTCTGCTTAGTTCATTGACTGTACATGAACCATAAAAAATTAGAGAGTGGGATGTCTCACTTCCTCTTCCATCTCTGCAACTACTACTACTACTACTACTACTACTACTACTACTACTACTACTACTACTACTACTACTACTACTACTACTGCTACTGCTACTGCTACTACTACTACTACTAATACCACTAATAATAATAAATATGCATGTTTCATTTATACAGTTCCTCTTATCGATCCAATCTGCTTCTTATTTCATAATATAAAAATGTATTAGAGACATATAGTACAGTGCAATAGCTATACAGTGTATTTAGGAATATTCAGAATAGCATGTGGTTATATTAATATTTAAGAATGCCTGAGTGAGATGCTGTAAAAATTCAACAGTGCATGGTATACACCCACAAATGTATATAATTGAACAGACACATAAATGAATATCAATGTGTATGGCATTACGTGATTCATGAATTAATTTAGTTGTGTTGACATTTTAAAAGTGCATGACTATTAAACTCACTATTTATAGTTTCATTAAGGTTATTAGTGCATAATTATCCGTATATTTCTAAATCCTTCATTTATTTCTAATTGGTCAGTAAAATTGTGTTTTTTTTGTTTGACAATACAATCTCAATTAAAGGAATGATTCACGAATAACATACTAAGGAATGCAAATCTTCTATAATGACTGTCTTGAACCATGTTAAGCCCCACTAAGCATTTGAAAACAGTCATGAAGCTGAGGTGAATAGACCTACGTCAGTGTAGGCATTTTGTACCTCTATTCATTTTAATAATCTTCACTTCCTTTTATTAGTGATTTGTCTTGACAGCATATAGTGTTCAATAGTAATACTTTCGAGCAGTGGTCACCAACCTTTTCTGAGTCAAGATCACTTTCGGAGTCAAAATGCAAGCCGAGATCTACCACACAGATTTCTTTTTAAACATGACTTAAAAAACGTAAGCCTATGCAACATTATTAACCCAATTAAAAACAGTTCTGTAGCAATGAGGTTTGTGCAGTAGACTATAGGCCCAATACATTACCACCACATATTGGCTATGCTTGAATTGCCCTGCCAATGTTGTTCTTCTTAGACCATTTTGAAATTATATTTTAAAAAGTAGGTATATGATCACACTGGTAATAGATAATTTGTTGTATTGTGTGTTTTTTTTGCGCTGATCCTAACTGTGTTTGTTCATAATGTGTCGGCCATTGTTTCATATGACCGAAAATAGCTTCTGGACATCAAAACAGTGTTTACTAACCTCGATTTGGATGAGGACTTCTATTTCAACTAATCAGAGTCGAAGGATATAATGCTCATCCCAGAACAGGCCCGAATCCCTGTCAGAGGTCGGCATGCGGGATATTTAAGGAGACTGCGACGGTGAGTCGCCATTACCCTCCATTCTATTGGCGATTGTGCAATCACTGGAAAATAAACTGGAAGAGATCCGTTCGAGACCATCCTATCAACGTGATCTGAAGAACTGAAATATCCAATGTTTCACAGAGTCGTGGCTGAACAAGGACATGGAAAATATAAATCTAGCTGGTTTTTCTATACATCGGCAGGACAGAACAGCTGCGTCCAGTAAGCTGACGGGAGGGGGGGAATGTCTCTTGGTGCACAATCGCTAATATTGAGGAAGTCTTGAGGTTCTGCTCGCCTGAGTTAGAATACCTCACAATAAGCTGTAGACCATACTATTTACCAAGATAGTTTTTATCTATATTTTTCGTAGCTGTCAATTTACCAACACAAACCGATGCTGGCAAAAAAACGCATACAACGAGCTGTATAAGGCCATAAACAAACAAGAAAATATGCTCTTCCTGATGCGGCGCTCCTAGTGGCCGGAGAGTTTAATGCAGGGAAACTGAAATCCATTTTACCTCATTTCTACCAGCATGTCTCCTGTGCAACTAGAGGCGAAAAAACTCTAGGTCACCTTTACCCTACACACAGAGACACACACAAAGCTCTCACTCGCCCCCCATATGGCAAATCTGACCATAACTCCGTCTGCTTAAATCCATTTTACAAGCAAATACTCAAACAGGAAGTACCAGTGATGTGCTCAATACATTTTTACATTTACATTTTAGTCATTTAGCAGACGCTCTTATCCAGAGCAACTTACAGTTAGTGAGTGCATACATTTTCAATACGGAAGTGGAGATGAAGCGGACGCTAATCTAAAGGACTGTTTTGCTAGCACAGATTGGTATATGTTCCGGGATTCATCCGATGACATTGAGGAGTTCACTACATCAGGCAACAGTTTCATAAATAAGTGCATCGATGACGTACAGTGCATTCGGAAAGTATTCAGACCCCTTCCCTTTTCCCACACTTTGTTACATTACAGACTTATTCTAAAATGTATTAAAACAATTTTTTTCCTACACACAATACCCCATAATGACAAAGCGAAAACAGGTTTTTTTTTATTTTTTTCCAAATGTATTAAAAATAAAAACCAGAAATACCTTATTTAAATAAGTATTCAGACCTTTTGCTATGAGACTCGAAATTGAGCTCAGGTGCATCTTGTTTCCATTGATCATCCTTGAGATGTTTCTACAACTTGATTGGAGTCCACATGTGGTAAATTCAATTGATTGGACATTATTTGGAAAGGCACGCACCTGTCTATATAAGGTCCAACAGTTGATAATGCATGTCAGCTCAAAAACCAAGCCATGAGTTCGAAGGAATTGCCCGTCTAACTCCCAGACAGAGTTGTGTCGAGGCACAGATCTGGGGAAGGGTACCAAAAAAGTTCTGCATCATTGAAGGTCCCCAAGAACACAGTGGCCTCCATCATTCTTAAATGGAAGAAGTTTGGAACCACCAAGACTCTTCCTAGAGCTGGCCGTCCGGCCAGACTGAGAAATTCGAGAAGGGCCTTGGTCAGGGAGGTGACCAAGAACTCGATGGTCACTCTGACAGAGCTCCAGAGTTCTTCTGTAGAGATGGGAGAACCTTCCAGAAGGACAACCATCTCTGCAGCACTCCACCAATCAGGATGTATGGTAGAGTGGCCAGACGGAAGCCACTCCTCAGTAAAAGGCACATGACAGCCCGCTTGGAGTTTGCCAAAAGGCACCTAAACAAGATTCTCTGGTCTGATGAAACCAAGATTGAACTATTTGGCCTGAATGCCAAGTGTCACGTCTGGAGGAAACCTGGCACCATCCCTACGGTGAAGCATGGTGGCGGCAGCATCATGCTGTGGGGATGTTTTTCAGCGGCAGGGACTGGGAGACTAGTCAGGATTGAGGGAAAGATGAACGGAGCAAAGTACAGAGAGATCCTTGATGAAAACCTGCTCCAGAGCACTCAGGACCTCAGACTGGGGCGAAGGTTCACCTTGCAACAGGACAACGACCCTAAGCACACAGCTAAGACAACGCAGGTGTGGCTTCGGGACAAGTCTCTGAATGTCCTTAAATGGCCCAGCCAGAGCCTGGACTTGAACCCAATCGAACATCTCTGGAGAGACCTGAAAATAGCAGTGCAGCGACTCTCGCCATCCAACCTGACAGAGCTTGAGTTGATCTGCAGAGAAAAATAGGAGAAACTCCCCAAATACAGGTGTGCCAAGGTTGTAGCGTCATACCCAAGAAGACTCAAGGCTGTAATCGCTGCCAAAGGTGCGTCAACAAAATACTGAGTAAAGGGTCTGAATACTTATGTAAATGTGATATTTCAGTTTTTTGTATATATATACATTTGCAAAAATGTCTAAAAATATGTTTTTGGTTTGTCATTATGGGGTATTTTGTGTAGATTGATGAGGGAAAGAAACGGTTTAATCAATTTTAGAATAAGGCTGTAACGTAACAAAATGTGGAAAAAATAAAGGTGTCTGAATACCGAATGCACTGTATTCCCCACAGTGACTGTATGTATATACAGTGGCTTGCGAAAGTATTCATCCCCCTTGGTATTTTTCCTATTTTGTTGCCTTACAACCTGGAATTAATTAATTGATTTTGGGGGGGGTTGTATCATTTGATTTACACAAAATGAAAATGCAAAATAAAAATAAAACAGAAAAATTGAACATTCATAACTATTCACCCCCCCCAAAAGTCAATACTTCGTAGAGCCACCTTTTGCAGCAATTACAGCTGCAAGTCTCTTGGGGTATGTCTCTACAAGCTTGGCACATCTAGCCACTGGGATTTTTGCCCATTCTGGGGCCTTTCAGAACAGGTGTATATATACTGAGATCATGTGACAGATCATGTGACACTTAGATTGCACACAGGTGGACTTTATTTAACTAATTATGTGACTTCTGAAGGTAATTGGTTGCACCAGATCTTATTTAGGGGCTTCATAGCAAATGGGGTGAATACATATGCACGCACCACTTTTCCGTTATTAATTTTCTTGACTTTTTTGAAACAAGTTATTTTTTTAGAATTTCACTTCACCAATTTGTACTATTTTGTGTATGTCCATTACATGAAATCCAAATAAAAATCCATTTAAATTACAGGTTGTAATGCATCAAAATAGGAAAAACTCCAAGGGGGATGAATACTTTTGCAAGGCACTGTATCCTAACCAGAAACCATGGATTACAGGCAACATCTGCACTGAGCTAAAGGCTAGAGTTTCCGCTTTCAAGGGGTGGGACATAAATCCGGACACTTATAAGAAATCCTGCTACGCCCTTCGACGAACCATCAAACAGGCAAAGTGGCAATACAGGACTAAGATTGAATCCCACTACACCAGCTCTGACGCTCGTCGGATGTGGCAGGGCTTGCAAACTATCACGTATTACAAAGTGAAACCCAGCCACGAGCTTCCCAGTGACGCGAGCCTACATATACGACCTAAATACCTTCTATGCTCTCTTTGAGGCAAACAACACTGAACCATGCATGAGAACACCAGCTGTTCCGGACGGCAGTGTGATCACGTTCTCCGTAGCCGATGTGAGTATGACCTTTAAACAGGTTAAAATTCACAAGGCTGCAGGGCCAGATGGATTGCCAAGACGCGTACTTAGAGCGTGCGTTGACCAGCTAGCAAGTGTCATCACTGACATTTTCAACCTCTCCCTGACCCAGTCTGTAATACCCACATGTTTCAAGCAGACCACCATAGTCTCCGTGCCTAGGAACGTGAATGTAACCTGTCTAAATGACTATTGCCCCTTAGCACTCACATCTGTAGCCATGAAATGCTTTGAAAGGCTGGTCATGGCTCACATCAACACCATCATCCCAGACACCCTGGACCCACTCCAATTCGCATACCACCCCAACAGATCCACAGATGACGCAATGTCTATTACACTCCACACTGCCCTTTCCCACCTGGACAAAATAAACACCTACGTGAGAATGCTGTTCATTGACTACAGCTCAGAGTTTGACACCGGAGTGCCCTCCAAGCTCATCACTAAGCTAAAGACCCTGGGATTAAACACCTCCCTCTGCAGTTGGATACTGGACTTTCTGATGGGCCGGCCCCAGGTGGTGAGGGTAGGCAACAACACATCCGCCATGCTGATCCTCAACACGGGGGCCTCTCAGGGGCGCGTGCTTAGCCCCCTCCTGTACTCCCTGTTCACCCATGACTAAGTGGTGGCACACAACTCCAACACCATCATTAAGTTTGCTGACGACATGACGATGGTAGGCCTGATCACCGACAACGATGAGACAGCCTACAGGGAGGAGGTCAGACCTGGCAGTGTGGTGCCAGGTCAACAACCTCTCCCTCAATGTCACCAAATGTATTTATAAAGACCTTTTTACATCAACAGATGTCACAAACTGCTTATACAGAAACCCAGCCTAAAACCCCAAACAGCAAGCAATGCAGATGTAGAAGCTTGGTATGGCAACTGCTCAGCATTCAACCACAAGGCGCTACAGAGGGTCGTGTGTACGGCCCAGTACATCACTGGGGCTGAGCTCCCTGTCATCCAGGACCTCTATACCAGGCGGTGTCAGAGGAAGGCCCTAAACATTTTCAAATACTCCAGCCACCCAAGTCACAGTCTGTTCTCTCTGCTACCACATGGCAAGCTGTACCGGAGCACCAAGTCTGGGACCAAATGGCTCCTGAACAGCTTCTACCCCAAAGCCATAAGACTGCTGAATAGTTAATTAAATGGCTATCCTGACTTTCTGCTTTTCACCCTCTACCTACATGTACAGAGTACATCAATCAATCACCTAACCAAACCTACATGTACATATTAACTCAATCAATCACCCCAACTAACTCGTACCCCAGTACATTCACTCGGTACCGGTACTCCTTGTATATAGCCTCATTATTGTTATTTTATTGTGTTACTATTTTATTTTTATTTTATTGTTAATTTTCTTACTTTTTAACTGCATTGTAAGTAAGCGTTTCACGGTAAAGTCTACACTTGTTGTATTCGGCGCATGTGACAAATACTATTTTATTTGACAGCCTTCCAGCTGATGGGGTTTTAGGCTGGGTTTCTTTATAAGCACTTCGTGACATCTGCTGATGTAAAAAGGGCTTTATAAATAGATTTGATTTGATTTCATGGTGAAACTCAAGTCTCACTGCATTATTTCTGCCTCATGCACCAATTCATGTTGTTACTCCTATGACCAGAGAAAGTGAAATATTCCTCGATTTTAAACAAGTCACAAGTGTCACGATCGTCTAACAGAGATGAGGACCAAGGCGCAGCGTTGCAGGCAAACATACTCTTTATTAGAGACACGATCAAATGGGCCGGACTGGGCTGGCGACGCGCACCACAGGCTTGGTGCGGGGAGCAGGAACAGGCCGGGCCGAGCTGGCGACGCGCACCGTAGACTTGGTGCGAGTGGCAGGAACAGGCCGGACCGTACTGGGAACACACACCACTGGCCCTACGTGGGGATCAGGAACAGGCCGGACCGGACTGGCAACACACCCCAGTACCTCTCGCCGTGCCTCTACACCTTCCATCCCCTCTTCGACCAGTGGCCCCCGTAACCTGGCGGCCTCCTCTGCCAACCCGCTGGGCCGCTCTATCGCGGCCTCCTGCTGCCCCGACGTCGTGAGCCCCCCCCTAAAAAATTTCTGGGAGTCTCTCTTCCCCGTGGGCCAGGCCTCTATAGTTCTCGCCCAACTCTCGCTCTTCTGCTTCCAATTCCCGCCATTCAGCTCCTCATTCGGCTTGACCCAGTCGAAGCTCTTCCTCCACTGTTCCCAAGTCCACCCTCTCTGCTCCTCACTAGGCTGCTTGGTCCAGTTCTGGTGGGATCTTCTGTCACGATCGTCTAACAGAGATGAGGACCAAGGCGCAGCGTTGCAGGCAAACATACTCTTTATTAGAGACACGATCAAAACGATAACGTGACAGTTCACGGTCTAACACAACAGACTAGAAACAAGATCCCACAAACTCTGTGGGGAAACAGGCTGCTAAAGTATGGTTCTCAATCAGAGACAACAAGCAACAGCTGAATCACGTTGCCTCTGATTGAGAACCACACTGGCCAACATAGAACAACAATACTAGAATGTGAAACCTAGAACAAAACACATAGACTTTACACACCCTGGCTCAACATATTAGAGTCCCCAGAGCCAGGGCGTGACAACAAGCCGCTAATAATAACAACGCAAGCTTATCGTAACACTTTGCTATACTCATTCACTGCAGCAGCAGTGCTGGTTGTAGCATGGGTTTAAACGTTTTTAAATCTGTCTGTATCAACTTTGCTTTGCGTTCAAGGCTTCTTTTTACAGTCTATGGCTCGAGGAAACTGCGTAGACGTGGTGATCTGAGCGATCTGACTGGCCAGCGGTAGACCTATAGGTGCACTTGATTTGCTCTCTGGGCCTGCCGGGTAGGCGGAGTTCTACCTTCAGACACATGAAATGGTTCAAAATGGGAACACTTTGCCTTCCCAGCGATAGGGCTGCTGAATCAGGTACACTTACCTGAGAATCACGTTGCCTCTGATTGAGAACCACACTGGCCAACATAGAACAACAATACTAGAATGTGAAACCTAGAACAAAACACATAGACTTTACACACCCTGGCTCAACATATTAGAGTCCCCAGAGCCAGGGCGTGACAGTACCCCCCCCTAAAGGCGCGGACTCCGACCGCGCCCACCAAATACCACAGGGGAGGGACCGGGTGGGCACTCCGCTTAGGCGGCGGATCCGGCTCCGGGCCTGATCCCCGCTCCGTCTCCAACCCCCCAAAGTACCCCTGGTCCGGTCTGGCCCCGCTGGCCGGAGCTGGACTGCACACTGGTGGAGCGGATTGCTCTAGCTCCGGCGTGAAGCATCTGACCGGTGCCGGACCACGGGCCGTGCCGGACTGACGACGCACACCACTGGCTTGGTGTGGGGAGCAGGAGCGGGCCGAGCCGGGCTGACGAAACGCACCACTGACTTGGTGCGGGGAGCAGGAGCGGGCCGGACCGGGCTGACGAAGCGCACCACTGACTTGGTGCGGGGAGCAGGAACGGGCCGTGCCGGGCTGACGAAGCGCACCACTGACTTGGTGCGGGGAGCAGGAACGGGCCGAGCCGGGCTGACGAAGCGCACCACTGACTTGGTGCGGGGAGCAGGAACGGGCCGAGCTGGGCTGACGAAACGCACCACTGACTTGGTGCGGGGAGCAGGAATGGGCCGGACTGGGCTGGCGACGCGCACCACAGGCTTGGTGCGGGGAGCAGGAACAGGCCGGGCCGAGCTGGCGACGCGCACCGTAGACTTGGTGCGAGTGGCAGGAACAGGCCGGACCGTACTGGGAACACACACCACTGGCCCTACGTGGGGATCAGGAACAGGCCGGACCGGACTGGCAACACACCCCAGTACCTCTCGCCGTGCCTCTACACCTTCCATCCCCTCTTCGACCAGTGGCCCCCGTAACCTGGCGGCCTCCTCTGCCAACCCGCTGGGCCGCTCTATCGCGGCCTCCTGCTGCCCCGACGTCGTGAGCCCCCCCCCTAAAAAATTTCTGGGAGTCTCTCTTCCCCGTGGGCCAGGCCTCTATAGTTCTCGCCCAACTCTCGCTCTTCTGCTTCCAATTCCCGCCATTCAGCTCCTCATTCGGCTTGACCCAGTCGAAGCTCTTCCTCCACTGTTCCCAAGTCCACCCTCTCTGCTCCTCACTAGGCTGCTTGGTCCAGTTCTGGTGGGATCTTCTGTCACGATCGTCTAACAGAGATGAGGACCAAGGCGCAGCGTTGCAGGCAAACATACTCTTTATTAGAGACACGATCAAAACGATAACGTGACAGTTCACGGTCTAACACAACAGACTAGAAACAAGATCCCACAAACTCTGTGGGGAAACAGGCTGCTAAAGTATGGCTCTCAATCAGAGACAACAAGCAACAGCTGAATCACGTTGCCTCTGATTGAGAACCACACTGGCCAACATAGAACAACAATACTAGAATGTGAAACCTAGAACAAAACACATAGACTTTACACACCCTGGCTCAACATATTAGAGTCCCCAGAGCCAGGGCGTGACAACAAGCCGCTAATAATAACAACGCAAGCTTATCGTAACACTTTGCTATACTCATTCACTGCAGCAGCAGTGCTGGTTGTAGCATGGGTTTAAACGTTTTTAAATCTGTCTGTATCAACTTTGCTTTGCGTTCAAGGCTTCTTTTTACAGTCTATGGCTCGAGGAAACTGCGTAGACGTGGTGATCTGAGCGATCTGACTGGCCAGCGGTAGACCTATAGGTGCACTTGATTTGCTCTCTGGGCCTGCCGGGTAGGCGGAGTTCTACCTTCAGACACATGAAATGGTTCAAAATGGGAACACTTTGCCTTCCCAGCGATAGGGCTGCTGAATCAGGTACACTTACCGCCAACAGCGTGAAGCGATAAAAAATTATTGAAACGCATGGCTTTATCGTTGGGTTTTTTACATAAATATTTGGTGATCAACTAGGAATGCCTTGGAGCTCGACCAGCCAATCGCGATCGACCAGTTGGTGACCACTGCTTTAAAAAAAGCGGATATTTCAGCCACAGGATTATTGTCTCTGAAGAAATGTAAATAATTGTAATGTGACGTTAAGGTACAGTAAGCTTGTAGTACTGTACAAGGCAAATGAGAGAGGCATACCATACAGACTGCACTATACAGACTGATGAGAGCACTAATAATTACCGCTGAACCTAAACAGATTCCATTGGATGTCCAATGTTATCCTGAGCCAGTCACATTTATGGAAACATCCTGACTGGCCTCTTATTAGAGAAATACGACTGCAATAATAAGACTCCAGATGCCTTAAAACATTACAGTGATGAGGCGTAGCTGCCTGCTGCCTTCAACACTGCTCTGTTATGACAGGCGCATCTCCATTTGATCCACAGAAATATGGACCTCTCTCTGGAGTGTGGGGGTAAACTGTGCTTTATCCTAAAAGAAACACTGCACTGCTGATGTCAAACCGCCACCTGTCAAAATATGTCTCTCTGTCTGCACTGCTCAGCCTTGTTAGATAAATGTTGAGATGTTCAATCGCTTTCTAACACATTTCATGACATTCCCCTATCCTGAACTTTTAGTCTTTAGTCTTATAGGGTTTGGGGGGTATCCAGATTTTCACATTGTCATGCCGTTCTTCTCTCATCCCAGGATTTAGGGTATTACCGGCTTAGTACACAAGGGGGCGCCAAAGAAACGCAAACAAGGCCATTGGGCGTCTATTACCAGAATGCTAACAAAGTTAGCACAAGTAATAGCGAATTTCCATTGAGGCTGTTGGCTAAATATGCTAACGAAAATAAACGAATTGCTAAGACAGGCAATCCAGCTCATAAAGTTATACATATATAGGTAGGAGCTACCGAATGTCATTTTGGTTGAGTTGGGACATTTACAAGCGAATGTATTTAGGAATATTCAGAATAGCATGTGGTTATATTAATATTTAAGAATGCCTGAGTGAGATGCTGTAAAAATTCAACAGTGCATGGTATACACCCACAAATGTATATAATTGAACAGACACATAAATGAATATCAATGTGTATGGCATTACGTGATTCATGAATTAATTTAGTTGTGTTGACATTTTAAAAGTGCATGACTATTAAACTCACTATTTATAGTTTCATTAAGGTTATTAGTGCATAATTATCCGTATATTTCTAAATCCTTCATTTATTTCTAATTGGTCAGTAAAATTGTGTTTTTTTTGTTTGACAATACAATCTCAATTAAAGGAATGATTCACGAATAACATACTAAGGAATGCAAATCTTCTATAATGACTGTCTTGAACCATGTTAAGCCCCACTAAGCATTTGAAAACAGTCATGAAGCTGAGGTGAATAGACCTACGTCAGTGTAGGCATTTTGTACCTCTATTCATTTTAATAATCTTCACTTCCTTTTATTAGTGATTTGTCTTGACAGCATATAGTGTTCAATAGTAATACTTTCGAGCAGTGGTCACCAACCTTTTCTGAGTCAAGATCACTTTCGGAGTCAAAATGCAAGCCGAGATCTACCACACAGATTTATTTTTAAACATGACTTAAAAAACGTAAGCCTATGCAACATTATTAACCCAATTAAAAACAGTTCTGTAGCAATGAGGTTTGTGCAGTAGACTATAGGCCCAATACATTACCACCACATATTGGCTATGCTTGAATTGCCCTGCCAATGTTGTTCTTCTTAGACCATTTTGAAATTATATTTTAAAAAGTAGGTATATGATCACACTGGTAATAGATAATTTGTTGTATTGTGTGTTTTTTTTGCGCTGATCCTAACTTTGTTTGTTCATAATGTTTCGGCCATTGTTTCATATGACCGAAAAGAGCTTCTGGACATCAAAACAGTGATTACTAACCTCGATTTGGATGAGGACTTCTATTTCAACTAATCAGAGTCGAAGGATATAATGCTCATCCCAGAACAGGCCCGAATCCCTGTCAGAGGTCGGCATGCGGGATATTTAAGGAGACTGCGACGGTGAGTCGCCATTACCCTCCATTCTATTGGCGATTGTGCAATCACTGGAAAATAAACTGGAAGAGCTCCGTTCGAGACCATCCTATCAACGTGATCTGAAGAACTGTAATATCCAATGTTTAACAGAGTCGTGGCTGAACAAGGACATGGAAAATATAAATCTAGCTGGTTTTTCTATACATCGGCAGGACAGAACAGCTGCGTCCAGTAAGCTGACGGGAGGGGGGGAATGTCTCTTGATGCACAATCGGTAATATTGAGGAAGTCTTGAGGTTCTGCTCGCCTGAGTTAGAATACCTCACAATAAGCTGTAGACCATACTATTTACCAAGAGAGTTTTTATCTATATTTTTCGTAGCTGTCAATTTACCAACACAAACCGATGCTGGCAAAAAACCGCACTCAACGAGCTGTATAAGGCCATAAACAAACAAGAAAATATGCTCACCCAGATGCGGCGCTCCTAGTGGCCGGGGATTTTAATGCAGGGAAACTGAAATCCATTTTACCTCATTTCTACCAGCATGTCTCCTGTGCAACTAGAGGCGAAAAAACTCTAGGTCACCTTTACCCTACACACAGAGACACACACAAAGCTCTCCCTCGCCCCCCATATATCAAATCTGACCATAACTCCGTCTGCTTAAATCCATTTTACAAGCAAAAACTCAAACAGGAAGTACCAGTGATGTGCTCAATACATTTTTACATTTACATTTTAGTCATTTAGCAGACGCTCTTATCCAGAGCAACTTACAGTTAGTGAGTGCATACATTTTCAATACGGAAGTGGAGATGAAGCGGACGCTAATCTAAAGGACTGTTTTGCTAGCACAGATTGGTATATGTTCCGGGATTCATCCGATGACATTGAGGAGTTCACTACATCAGTCAACAGTTTCATTAATAAGTGCATCGATGACGTACAGTGCATTCGGAAAGTATTCAGACCCCTTCCCTTTTCCCACACTTTGTTACATTACAGACTTATTCTAAAATATATTAAAACACATTTTTTCCTACACACAATACCCCATAATGACAAAGCGAAAACAGGTTTTTTAATTTTTTTGCAAATGTATTAAAAATAAAAACCAGAAATACCTTATTTAAATAAGTATTCAGACCTTTTGCTATGAGACTCGAAATTGAGCTCAGGTGCATCTTGTTTCCATTGATCATCCTTGAGATGTTTCTACAACTTGATTGGAGTCCCCTTGTGGTAAATTCAATTGATTGGACATTATTTGGAAAGGCACACACCTGTCTATATAAGGTCCCACAGTTGATAATGCATGTCAGCGCAGAAACCAAGCCATGAGTTCGAAGGAATTGCCCGTCGAGCTCCCAGACAGGGTTGTGTCGAGGCACAGATCTGGGGAAGGGTACCAAAAAAGTTCTGCAGCATTGAAGGTCCCCAAGAACACAGTGGCCTCCATCATTCTTAAATGGAAGAAGTTTGGAACCACCAAGACTCTTCCAAGAGCTGGCCGCCCGGCCAGACTGAGAAATCGGGAGAGAAGGGCCTTGGTCAGGGAGGTGACCAAGAACTCGATGGTCACTCTGACAGAGCTCCAGAGTTCCTCTGTAGAGATGGGAGAACCTTCCAGAAGGACAACCATCTCTGCAGCACTCCACCAATCAGGATTTATGGTAGAGTGGCCAGACGGAAGCCACTCCTCAGTAAAAGGCACATGACAGCCCGCTTGGAGTTTGCCAAAAGGCACCTAAGGGACTCTAAGACCATGAGAAACAAGATTCTCTGGTCTGATGAAACCAAGATTGAACTCTTTGGCCTGAATGCCAAGTGTCACGTCTGGAGGAAACCTGGCACCATCCCTACGGTGAAGCATGGTGGCGGCAGCATCATGCTGTGGGGATGTTTTTCAGCGGCAGGGACTGGGAGACTAGTCAGGATCGAGGGAAAGATGAACGGAGCAAAGTACAGAGAGATCCTTAATGAAAACCTGCTCCAGAGCACTCAGGACCTCAGACTGGGGCGAAGGTTCACCTTGCAACAGAACAATGACCCTAAGCACACAGCTAAGACAACGCAGGTGTGGCTTCGGGACAAGTCTCTGAATGTCCTTAAATGGCCCAGCCAGAGCCTGGACTTGAACCCAATCATACATCTCTGGAGAGACCTGAAAATAGCAGTGCAGCGACTCTCCCCATCCAACCTGACAGAGCTTGAGTTGATCTGCAGAGAAAAATAGGAGAAACTCCCCAAATACAGGTGTGCCAAGCTTGTAGCGTCTTACCCAAGAAGACTCAAGGCTGTAATCGCTGCCAAAGGTGCGTCAACAAAATACTGAGTAAAGGGTCTGAATACTTATGTAAATGTAATATTTCAGTTTTTTGTATATATATACATTTGCAAAAATGTCTAAAAATATGTTTTTGCTTTGTCATTATGGGGTATTTTGTGTAGATTGATGGGGGAAAGAAACGGTTTAATCAATTTTAGAATATGGCTGTAACGTAACAAAATGTGGAAAAAGTAAAGGTGTCTGAATACCGAATGCACTGTATTCCCCACAGTGACTGTATGTACATACAGTGGCTTGCGAAAGTATTCATCCCCCTTGGCATTTTTCCTATTTTGTTGCCTTACAACCTGGATTTAATTAATTGATTTTTGGGGGGTTTGTATCATTTGATTTACACAAAATGAAGATGCAAAATAAAAATAAAACAGAAAAAATGAACATTCATAACTATTCACCCCCCCAAAGTCAATACTTCGTAGAGCCACCTTTTGCAGCAATTACAGCTGCAAGTCTCTTGGGGTATGTCTCTACAAGCTTGGCACATCTAGCCACTGGGATTTTTGCCCATTCTGGGGCCTTTCAGAACAGGTGTATATATACTGAGATCATGTGACGGATCATGTGACACTTAGATTGCACACAGGTGGACTTTATTTAACTAATTATGTGACTTCTGAAGGTAATTGGTTGCACCAGATCTTATTTAGGGGCTTCATAGCAAATGGGGTGAATACATATGCACGCACCGCTTTTCTGTTATTCATTGTTTTGAATTTTTTGAAACAAGTTATTTTTTAGAATTTCACTTCACCAATTTGGACTATTTTGTGTATGTCCATTACATGAAATCCAAATAAAAATCAATTTAAATTACAGGTTGTAATGCATAAAAATAGGAAAAACTCCAAGGGGGATGAATACTTTTGCAAGGCACTGTATCCTAACCAGAAACCATGGATTACAGGCAACATCTGCACTGAGCTAAAGGCTAGAGTTTCCGCTTTCAAGGGGTGGGACATAAATCCGGACACTTATAAGAAATCCTGCTACGCCCTTCGACGAACCATCAAACAGGCAAAGTGGCAATACAGGACTAAGATTGAATCCCACTACACCAGCTCTGACGCTCGTCGGATGTGGCAGGGCTTGCAAACTATCACGTATTACAAAGGGAAACCCAGCCACGAGCTTCCCAGTGACGCGAGCCTACCATACGAGCTAAATACCTTCTATGCTCTCTTTGAGGCAAACAACACTGAACCATGCATGAGAACACCAGCTGTTCCGGACGGCAGTGTGATCACGTTCTCCGTAGCCGATGTGAGTATGACCTTTAAACAGGTAAAAATTCAAAAGGCTGCAGGGCCAGATGGATTGCCAAGACGCGTACTTAGAGCGTGCGTTGACCAGCTAGCAAGTGTCATCACTGATATTTTCAACCTCTCCCTGACCCAGTCTGTAATACCCACATGTTTCAAGCAGACCACCATAGTCTCCGTGCCTAGGAACGTGAATGTAACCTGTCTAAATGACTATTGCCCCTTAGCACTCACATCTGTAGCCATGAAATGCTTTGAAAGGCTGGTCATGGCTCACATCAACACCATCATCCCAGACACCCTGGACCCACTCCAATTCGCATACCACCCCAACAGATCCACAGATGACGCAATGTCTATTACACTCCACACTGCCCTTTCCCACCTGGACAAAATAAACACCTACGTGAGAATGCTGTTCATTGACTACAGCTTAGAGTTTGACACCGGAGTTTCCTCCAAGCTCATCACTAAGATAAAAACCCTGGGATTAAACACCTCCCTCTGCAGTTGGATACTGGACTTTCTGATGGGCTGGCCCCAGGTGGTCAGGGTAGGCAACAACACATCCACCATGCTGATCCTCAACACGGGGGCCTCTCAGGGGTGCGTGCTTAGCTCCCTCCTGTACTCCCTGTTCACCCATGACTAAGTGGTGGCACACAACTCCAACACCATCATTAAGTTTGCTGACGACATGACGATGGTAGGCCTGATCACCGACAACGATGAGACAGCCTACAGGGAGGAGGTCAGACCTGGCAGTATGGTGCCAGGTCAACAACCTCTCCCTCAATGTCACCAAATGTATTTATAAAGACCTTTTTACATCAACAGATGTCACAAACTGCTTATACAGAAACCCAGCCTAAAACCCCAAACAGCAAGCAATGCAGATGTAGAAGCTTGGTATGGCAACTGCTCAGCATCCAACCACAAGGCACTACAGAGGGTAGTGTGTACGGCCCAGTACATCACTGGGGCTGAGCTCCCTGTCATCCAGGATCTCTATACCAGGCGGTGTCAGAGAAAGGCCCTAAACATTTTCAAATACTCCAGCCACCCAAGTCACAGTCTGTTCTCTCTGCTACCACATGGCAAGCTGTACCGGAGCACCAAGTCTGGGACCAAATGGCTCCTGAACAGCTTCTACCCCAAAGCCATAAGACTGCTGAATAGTTAATTAAATGGCTATCCTGACTTTCTGCTTTTCACCCTCTACCTACATGTACAGAGTACATCAATCAATCACCTAACCAAACCTACATGTACATATTACCTCAATCAATCACCCCAACTAACTCGTACCCCAGTACATTCACTCGGTACCGGTACTCCTTGTATATAGCCTCATTATTGTTATTTTATTGTGTTACTATTTTATTTTTATTTTATTGTTAATTTTCTTACTTTTTAACTGCATTGTAAGTAAGCGTTTCACGGTAAAGTCTACACTTGTTGTATTCGGCGCATGTGACAAATCAAATTGTATTTGACAGCCTTCCAGCTGATGGGGTTTTAGGCTGGGTTTCTTTATAAGCATTTCATGACATCTGCTGATGTAAAAAGGGCTTTATAAATACATTTGATTTGATTCCATGGTGAAACTCAAGTCTCACTGCATTATTTCTGCCTCATGCACCAATTCATGTTGTTACTCCTATGACCAGAGAAAGTGAAATATTCCTCGATTTTAAACAAGTCACAAGCCGCTAATAATAACAACGCAAGCTTATCGGAACACTTTGCTATACTCATTCACTGCAGCAGCAGTGCTGGTTGTAGCATGGGTTTAAACGTTTTTAAATCTGTCTGTATCAACTTTGCTGTGCGTTCAAGGCTTCTTTTTACAGTCTATGGCTCGAGGAAACTGCGTAAACGTGGTGATCTGAGCGATCTGACTGGCCAGCGGTAGACCTATAGGTGCACTTGATTTGCTCTCTGGGCCTGCCGGGTAGGCGGAGTTCTACCTTCAGACACATGAAATGGTTCAAAATGGGAACACTTTGCCTTCCCAGCGATAGGGCTGCTGAATCAGGTACACTTACCGCCAACAGCGTGAAGCGATAAAAAATTATTGAAACGCATGGCTTTATCGTTGGGTTTTTTACATAAATATTTGGTGATCAACTAGGAATGCCTTGGGAGCTCGACCAGTCAATCGCGATCGAGCAGTTGGTGACCACTGCTTTAAAAAAAGCGGATATTTCAGCCACAGGATTATTGTCTCTGAAGAAATGTAAATAATTGTAATGTGACGTTAAGGTACAGTAAGCTTGTAGTACTGTACAAGGCAAATGAGAGAGGCATACCATACAGACTGCACTATACAGACTGATGAGAGCACTAATAATTACCGCTGAACCTAAACAGATTCCATTGGATGTCCAATGTTATCCTGAGCCAGTCACATTTATGGAAACATCCTGACTGGCCTCTTATTAGAGAAATACGACTGCAATAATAAGACTCCAGATGCCTTAAAACATTACAGTGATGAGGCGTAGTTGCCTGCTGCCTTCAACACTGCTCTGTTATGACAGGCGCATCTCCATTTGATCCACAGAAATATGGACCTCTCTCTGGAGTGTGGGGGTAAACTGCTTTATCCTAAAAGAAACACTGCACTGCTGATGTCAAACCGCCACCTGTCAAAATCTGTCTGTCTGTCTGCACTGCTCAGCCTTGTTAGATAAATGTTGAGATGTTCAGTCGCTTTCTAACACATTTCATGACATTCCCCTATCCTGAACTTTTAGTCTTATAGGTTTTGGGGGGTATCCAGATTTTCACATTGTCATGCCGTTCTTCTCTCATCCCAGGATTTAGGGTATTACCGGCTTAGTACACAAGGGGGCGCCAAAGAAACGCAAACAAGGCCATTGGGCGTCTATTACCAGAATGCTAACAAAGTTAGCACAAGTAATAGCGAATTTCCATTGAGGCTGTTGGCTAAATATGCTAACGAAAATAAACGAATTGCTAAGACAGGCAATCCAGCTCATAAAGTTATACATATATAGGTAGGAGCTACCGAATGTCATTTTGGTTGAGTTGGGACATTTACAAGCAAATGTATTTAGGAATATTCAGAATAGCATGTGGTTATATTAATATTTAAGAATGCCTGAGTGAGATGCTGTAAAAATTCAACAGTGCATGGTATACACCCACAAATGTATATAATTGAACAGACACATAAATGAATATCAATGTGTATGGCATTACGTGATTCATGAATTAATTTAGTTGTGTTGACATTTTAAAAGTGCATGACTATTAAACTCACTATTTATAGTTTCATTAAGGTTACTAGTGCGTAATTATCCGTATATTTCTAAATCCTTCATTTATTTCTAATTGGTCAGTAAAATTGTTTTTTTTTTGTTTGACAATACAATTAAAGGAATGATTCACGAATAACATACTAAGGAATGCAAATCTTCTATAATGACTGTCTTGAACCATGTTAAGCCCCACTAAGCATTTGAAAACAGTCATGAAGCTGAGGTGAATAGACCTACGTCAGTGTAGGCATTTTGTACCTCTATTCATTTTAATAATCTTCACTTCCTTTTATTAGTGATTTGTCTTGACAGCATATAGTGTTCAATAGTAATACTTTCGAGCAGTGGTCACCAACCTTTTCTGAGTCAAGATCACTTTCGGAGTCAAAATGCAAGCCGAGATCTACCACACAGATTTCTTTTTAAACATGACTTAAAAAACGTAAGCCTATGCAACATTATTAACCCAATTAAAAACAGTTCTGTAGCAATGAGGTTTGTGCAGTAGACTATAGGCCCAATACATTACCACCACATATTGGCTATGCTTGAATTGCCCTGCCAATGTTGTTCTTCTTAGACCATTTTGAAATTATATTTTAAAAAGTAGGTATATGATCACACTGGTAATAGATAATTTGTTGTATTGTGTGTTTTTTTTGCGCTGATCCTAACTTTGTTTGTTCATAATGTGTCGGCCATTGTTTCATATGACCGAAAATAGCTTCTGGACATCAAAACAGTGATTACTAACCTCGATTTGGATGAGGACTTCTATTTCAACTAATCAGAGTCGAAGGATATAATGCTCATCCCAGAACAGGCCCGAATCCCTGTCAGAGGTCGGCATGCGGGATATTTAAGGAGACTGCGACGGTGAGTCGCCATTACCCTCCATTCTATTGGCGATTGTGCAATCACTGGAAAATAAACTGGAAGAGATCCGTTCGAGACCATCCTATCAACGTGATCTGAAGAACTGTAATATCCAATGTTTCACAGAGTCGTGGCTGAACAAGGACATGGAAAATATAAATCTAGCTGGTTTTTCTATACATCGGCAGGACAGAACAGCTGCGTCCAGTAAGCTGACGGGAGGGGGGGAATGTCTCTTGGTGCACAATCGCTAATATTGAGGAAGTCTTGAGGTTCTGCTCGCCTGAGTTAGAATACCTCACAATAAGCTGTAGACCATACTATTTACCAAGATAGTTTTTATCTATATTTTTCGTAGCTGTCAATTTACCAACACAAACCGATGCTGGCAAAAAAACATGAATCTAAAACAAAAATCCAGAAAATCACATTGTATGATTTTTAAGTAATTCTTTTGCATTTTATTGCATGACATAAGTATTTGATCACCTACCAACCAGTAAGAATTCCGGCTCTCACAGACCTGTTCGTTTTTCTTTAAGAAGCCCTCCTGTTCTCCACTCATTACCTGTATTAACTGCACCTGTTTGAACTCGTTACCTGTATAAAAGACACCTGTCCACACACTCAATCAAACAGACTCCAACCTCTCCACAATGGCCAAGACCAGAGAGCTGTGTAAGGACATCAGGGATACAATTGTAGACCTGCACAAGCCTGGGATGGGCTACAGGACAATAGGCAACAACTGTTGGTGCAATTATTAGAAAATGGAAGAAGATCAAGATGACGGTCAACCATCCTCGGTCTGGGGCTCCATGCAAGATCTCACCTCGTGGGGCATCAATGATCATGAGGAAGGTGAGGGATCAGCCCAGAACTACACGGCAGGACCTGGTCAATGACCTGAAGAGAGCTGGGACCACAGTCTCAAAGAAAACCATTAGTAACACACTATGCCGTCATGGATTAAAATCCTGCAGCGCACGCAAGGTCCCCCTGCTCAAGCCAGCGCATGTCCAGGCCCGTCTGAAGTTTGCCAATGACCATCTGGATGATCCAGAGGAGGAATGGGAGAAGGTCATGTGGTCTGATGAGACAAAAATAGAGCTTTTTGGCCTAAACTCCACTCGCCGTGTTTGAAGGAAGAAGAAGGATGAGTACAACCCCAAGAACACCATCCCAACCGTGAAGCATGGAGGTGGAAACATCATTCTTTACGGGTGCTTTTCTGCAAAGGGGACAGGATGACTGCACCGTATTGAGGGGAGGATGGATGGGGCCATGTACCGCGCGATCTTGGCCAACAACCTCCTTCCCTCAGTAAGAGCATTGAAGATGGGTCGTGGCTGGGTCTTCCAGCATGACAACGACCCGAAACACACAGCCAGGGCACCTAAGGAGTGGCTCCGTAAGAAGCATCTCAAGGTCCTGGAGTGGCCTAGCCAGTCTCCAGACCTGAACCCAATAGAACATCTTTGGAGGGAGCTGAAAGTCCGTATTGCCCAGCGACAGCCCCGAAACCTGAAGGATCTTGAGAAGGTCTGTATGGAGGAGTTGGCCAAAATCCCTGCTGCAGTGTGTGCAAACCTGGTCAAGACCTACAGGAAACGTATAATCTCTGTAATTGCAAACAAAGGTTTCTGTACCAAATATTAAGTTCTGCTTTTCTGATGTATCAAATACTTATGTCATGCATAAAATGCAAATTAATTACTTAAAAATCATACAATGTGATTTTCTGGATTTTTGTTTTAGATTCCGTCTTTCACAGTTGAAGTGTACCTATGATAAAAATTACAGACCTCTACATGCTTTGTAAGTAGGAAAACCTGCAAAATCGGCAGTGTATCAAATACTTGTTCTCCCCACTGTATCTACAGACAGACTCTGACTGATATATAGCTACTTTTCTCCGGTACTTTTCTCGGTGTAGCCAGCCTACTTTTCTCCAGTAAAATGAAAGATTAACTTTAAGCAAAACATTAGGAAATGTAGCTGGCATTCTTTCTATGATAAACATTAGAAATATACAGTGGGGAAAAAAGTATTTAGTCAGCCACCAATTGTGCAAGTTCTCCCACTTAAAAAGATGAGAGAGGCCTGTAATTTTCATCATAGGTACACGTCAACTATGACAGACAAAATGAGAAAAAAATATCCAGAAAATCACATTGTAGGATTTTTTATGAATTTATTTGCAAATTATGGTGGAAAATACGTATTTGGTCAATAACAAAAGTTTCTCAATACTTTGTTATATACCCTTTGTTGGCAATGACACAGGTCAAACGTTTTCTGTAAGTCTTCACAAGGTTTTCACACACTGTTGCTGGTATTTTGGCCCATTCCTCCATGCAGATCTCCTCAAGAGCAGTGATGTTTTGGGGCTGTCGCTGGGCAACACAGACTTTCAACTCCCTCCAAAGATTGTCTATGGGGTTGAGATCTGGAGACTGGCTAGGCCACTCCAGGACCTTGAAATGCTTCTTACGAAGCCACTTCTTCGTTGCCCGGCGGTGTGTTTGGGATCATTGTCATGCTGAAAGACCCAGCCACGTTTCATCTTCAATGCCCTTTCTGATGGAAAGAGGTTTTCACTCAAAATCTCACGATACATGGCCCCATTCATTCTTTCCTTTACACGGATCAGTCGTCCTGGTCCCTTTGCAGAAAAACAACCCCAAAGCATGATGTTTCCACCCCATGCTTCACAGTAGGTATGGTGTTCTTTGGATGCAACTCAGCATTCTTTGTCCTCCAAACACGACGAGTTGAGTTTTTACCAAAAAGTTATATTTTGGTTTCATCTGACCATATGACATTCTCCCAATCCTCTTCTGGATCATCCAAATGCACTCTAGCAAACTTCAGACGGGCCTGGACATGTACTGGCTTAAGCAGGGGGACACGTCTGGCACTGCAGGATTTGAGTCCCTGGCGGCGTAGTGTGTTACTGATGGTAGGCTTTGTTACTTTGGTCCCAGCTCTCTGCAGGTCATTCACTAGGTCCCCCCGTGTGGTTCTGGGATTTTTGCTCACCGTTCTTGTGATCATTTTGACCCCACGGGGTGAGATCTTGAGTGGAGCCCCAGATCGAGGGAGATTATCAGTGGTCTTGTATGTCTTCCATTTCCTAATAATTGCTCCCACAGTTGATTTATTCAAACCAAGCTGCTTACCTATTGCAGATTCAGTCTTCCCAGCCTGGTGCAGGTCTACAATTTTGTTTCTGGTGTCCTTTGACAGCTCTTTGGTCTTGGCCATAGTGGAGTTTGGAGTGTGACTGTTTCAGGTTGTGGACAGGTGTCTTTTATACTGATAACAAGTTCAAACAGGTGCCATTAATACAGGTAACGAGTGGAGGACAGAGGAGCCTCTTAAAGAAGAAGTTACAGGTCTGTGAGAGCCAGAAATCTTGCTTGTTTGTAGGTGACCAAATACTTATTTTCCACCATAATTTGCAAATAAATTCATTAAAAATCCTACAATGTGATTTTCTGGATTTTTTTTTCTCAATTTGTCTGTCATAGTTGACGTGTACCTATGATGAAAATTACCGGCCTCTCTCATCTTTTTAAGTGGGAGAACTTGCACAATTGGTGGCTGACTAAATACTTTTTTCCCCCACTGTAAATATATGTTTATGCAAAAAATACCTTGCTTTTTCATTGGAAACTCATTTACTCGTGTGGCTGCCAGCCAAATAGCGTTTCACTTCTGTTGTCATCTGATGAAATTTAACATATTTTCTGCCGAATGTGTTGCCATCATGTATTTTCTGTTAAGGAAAAGTATATTTGCACATCCCTGTTCATTCTATTGAAGCAAAAAAACACAGTTGACTTTCAATATAAAACGTGACCCCTGTCAATACACAGCTGGACTCACCTGCTCCCGCTTTCTCCCATTGTGCTATTTACAAACAAACTGGCTGGCTCAACTGTATGGAGGACTAAAAGTGCCACAATTAAATAAATAAATACACCATTAAATAATTACTTAAATGTGTCATTAATTAATTCAAATTAGAATTAAATACATAAATGTGTAATTAAATGTATCATTAATTAATTGAAATACCGATTCATTTTATGTAAAATACATATATAATTATTTCACTATTTACATTTACATTTCATGATCCTGCATTGCAGTGATTCATGAATTACTTAAAACTGTCAAACTGACCCATCAAAGTCAGTGGGCGGGGCTAACGCGAATCTAGTCTGATCCATTGCTTTGGTCTGAAGTAGAGTAGGCCAACCTGGATAGAGACAATGGAGGATCTCCGTGAACTTTCCAGGGAGTTGGTTAGAGACATTTTAAACTTAGCAGAGGATGTAGAAGCAGGACCTGCTGACCCAGACCATGTAGCTAGTAAAGCAGAGGAACTTATTGAAGTTGTTGGAGTCATTTCCGCACTTTCCGACGAAGATATCGACCACAGAGTGATTGCAAATCTAGAAGAAGTTGTCCACCGCTTCTCTGGTACCAGGGCACTTCAGGCCCAACACACACAGGGACCGGGGCGTTTGGCGTTTGACATACCGAGTGCAGTTCTGGAGCATCAACTTCTTTGTGGAGTTCCCGCAGTTCAAATTGCAGCGATGTTCGGTGTGTCAAAGAGGACCATCAGGAGGCGCATGCAACAATACAGTTTAAGGTATTTACACTAAATTCATGAGTTTTCTGTTTATGAATTGCTGCTCTCATACACTCGGAAAGAATATGACGTTTAAGGTAACATTACTTGATGTTGTGTTTTTCTTGTTTGTACAGAAAGACAGATCTCTATTCAGCTGTGAATGATGAGGAGTTAGACCGTATTGTAAGTGAAATTCACAGAAGTCATCCAAACACCGGCTACAAGC